>NC_091287.1:489849149-490036649 GCF_032444005.1 Ranitomeya imitator
ACACTGCTGCATGATAGAGATCTCCTTTATGATCTCTTGAAGATCGGATTCCACAGGAACTTGTTTAATTGCAACAACCTGCCCCGACTCTTTGTGTATGGCCTTAAATACGCTGCCATAGGACCTACAGAGCAGAAGGAAATAAAAATCCACAAAAATATCAAAGGGAATATAGCAACAGAAAATTACATACATGCCAAAAATAGTCAACTTTCTGAAATGATCACTATTCCTGCATTATTCATAAAACAAGGTCTGACTGTATTTGGTCTATAATGGAGACTAGGAAGACCGATCTGACAAGAAAAAAAAAATAACCGCACTTGTCTTTTGTTGAGCACATTAATGGAAATCTGTAGGCAGGATCTCACCCCACCCTCCCCCCAAACTATCTATATGCACATGTAGCACTTTAAAGGACAAATCCGGCAATATCTTTATAAGACCAGTCCATTCCTCTGTCACTGAGAAATCAAGGATAGAATGGATATGGAAATGAGGTTGATGAGCCATTTTAGAAAAAACGAAAAAATGCAGTCACTGAATCCAATAAAAATATATCTTTATTTCAAACCACTAAAAAGACATACAAAAAGGCCAAACAAAATAGTGAGAATGGGGCCAGCAGATGGCAACGCAAATGCCGCAGGCAACATGAAAAGAAGCAGTCGCCCAAGGTATGGTGACCCCGGCAAAACTCCAGAGCCAGCCAGCTGGTGTATCAGAGCACACACCATACCACAAAACAACCACCCAATAACACGAAGGTATCAGCAGTGCTGTAACATGAGTTTACATGGTAACCCAGATAGTACACATAAGTGGGGTGGGAGATATGTGGACACCAAAATTACTGTGCATAATACCTGCTGGAGAGGGTCCGGACTGGTGCAGGGGACACGGGACACCCCAACGCGCGTTTCGGTAAATGTACCTTCCTCAGGGGGCGCATGCACCGTCTTTACACCACCAATGTTGCTCATTAGAATATTCCTGTATGATGAGCCATTTGTAGATCTGAAGCCTCTGTCACTCCAGCTCTATTTTCCACTCATCGCCTTCTGCTTTACTGATCGCTCCTTGCTCTAAGTCACATGAGGAGGAGAAGGTGCGGGGCAGAGAATAGAGCTGGAGTGACAGCGGCTTCAGATCTAGGGGCCAACTATACTTTAAATGAAACTTTGCTATCCCTCCTAATACCTGATGAAGGGACCTGAGTAGTCTCGAAAGCTTGCAATTTGTTACTATCTTTTCAGTTAGCCATTAACCACTGATGACTCAATTCTAAATATTGTGCTACTAAATACAAGCATTCCAATAATATTCTCTTCTTACTGCTCCGCAATGTCTCATTCCTCCAGTATTCCTCCTGGAAGTTTGTCAGCCATTGTAATAGGGTCAGCATTAATTTAGACTGAGGGACTCATCTTAAGGCCTAGTTCAGATGTCTATGCTTGTTCACGTACACAAATAAAATGGTGCGTGCCATCAGCGTTTTTGATTTAATTTTATCAGTATTTGGTCATCAGTGATTTTATCTCATGGATAAATAAAATTAAAAGCTTTTCTTATCCTCTGCATTATTAATCGCAGACCGCACACTGATGCCATCCGTGCCCTGCCAGGATTTCCACCGACCCATAGTCTCGTGTTGGTACTTTTCATTTGTGATGCTGGTAAAAAATGGACAGGCTTACAGGACTTTTGTATGGACACTCGGTCCGTAAAAAAAAAATACGAATGTCTGAATGAAGCCTAACAAAGAGCAAAAGGGTAACAACCTGTGGTTATACATTTCCAAGAGGAATAACACAAGAACATCACAAATTAAACTTCCACTAATGGATGTCTCAGAATTATTTTAAGGGGTATGCAAAAATTTACAAAGAGACATTCCTCTTTTGCATTATTACAGTAGATATCCAACACACCAATGTTGGTAAATTGTAATCTCCACCCAAGATAGGACATAATTGTAAGTTGTATGTCAGGTCCCCATGTATGGAGCAGGCTCAGGAAGGGAGCCCGCACAATACCCGGCAGATGCCGGCCGCAGCAACCTTAGCTGGCACAGATAGCTGAACTTTAGTCACTGACACCCAACATTTAAATGACACAAGAAAATACAAACATACATAGGCTCCATTGCCCCCCACCGCTAGGTTGTCATGTCAGCCGGGGGCCCGCTGAAGGCCTCTATGGCTGCTATCTTTGCCCTCCTGTGAAGCCTAGAAAGGAGACGGGCAAAACAGTTGTACTGTAGTATATTGATCAAAAGATTACAGGTTTAAGTACTCAAAAAAGAAAAAAAAAAAAAAAAGAAAGAAAAAACACCCTTTTCCTCACATTATAGATAAACCAAAAATAAAAATTAGCATATTTGGTATTGCAACATCTATAAATTTCCAGTCTAATAAAATACAAACTTAATTAACCCGTGTGGTAAATGCCATTAAAAGAAAAAGAAAACTGCCGAAACATCAGAATTTTAGTTTGTTAATAACAGAGAATTGAGGTTTATTACGGTAATCCCTTTCCTGTAAGGCTATGTGCAAACGTTCAGGATTTCTTGCAGAAATTTCCTGAGCAAAACCGGAAATTTTCTGCAAGAAATCAGCAGGCGTTTTTCTCGTGTTTTTACTGCGTTTTTGGTGCGTTTTTTTTTTTTTGGCTGATTTTTCCGGAGGTTCCCAATGCAATAATATAGTGGGAAATCCGCAAAAAATCCACAAAATTAATGAACATGCTGCGTTTTTTACAGCGATGCGTTTTTTTCGTGGAAAAAAACCGCATCATGTGCACAAAAATTGCGGAATGCATTCTAAATGATGAGATGCATAATGTATGCTTTTTTTTAGCGTTTTTATAGCGAAAAAAAAAACACGAAAAATCTGCAACGTGTGCACACAGCCCTAGTCCAATTTTCGTATTGCGCTCTCATTTTTGTTTCCTTGCCTTCTTCCAAAAGCCGCCATAACTGGTTTATATATCCGTCTACATAATCACATGAAGACTTGTTTTTTCGCAGGGCAAGTTGCCGTTTTCTATGACATTTGATTATACCATACAATGCGCTGAAAAACGGGGAGAAAAATTCAAATGCGGTGAAATTGTATAATGGCAAAAAAAAAAGTTGATTTTGTCAATATTTTGCACAATACAAATAACTTGAAGCAGGAAATGTCTAGTCCGAATGTAGCCGGAGGTATGCAACCCATTTACCTGTGGTGACATGACTCCCAGAGCCATAGAATCCTGACAGCGTGCATTGTGAACGCTGTGAGGATTCACAAGTCTGTAGTCAGAGAGACTGTAGACTTGTACCCCAAGCCAGGACAACCCCTTTAATTAAATAAAAGTAGTGCATTTTTTTTTTTTTTATTTGATATTTGTAGTTGATAAAAACCAGTGCTATTTCCCTTTTTAATTTACTTTTACATAAATTTTATACATATATGTAATTATATTAAACTTTAAAAAAAAAAAAAGAATTGTGATTTAAGGGCCATTTGGCGCACTTATAACTGCGCACCTGGTACTATTAGGAGCCGACTAAGATTCCGATCTTGGGAGAGAACGCGTTGTGGTCGTTACATTTTAAACCTCTTGAAATCTGCGAGCGTCAGAGTGTTTTTACTCATCCTCTGTATTGACTAGTAAGCCTAAACCATTTAGCAGAAGAAGAGTAAGTGATGGCTTCACAGGAAGAAGATCCCTGCAGAGACGCCGCTGCAATCAGGATACACAAAAAAAGTAAAATAAACACATACGGTAAGTCAAAAGGGAAAGGCTGCTACTGTTCTGCAACAGGAAATGACAGAAAATCCCGGAGCAGGAGACTTCTGCATCTATGAATAGTAAAGCGAGACCAGTTACTATATCAAGGAACAAACAGCCTCCGCAGAAACACGTCCGGAAGCTCCTACCGATGCAGTCACATTGTAGTGACACTTTATGGTCGCGTGTCGTAAGTGGTCTCAGTGAATCTATGTAGAAATAGCAAAATATGTCGGGAGCACTACCAATAGACACAGAAATATATATACCAACTAGGGTGCTACGCAAATGCATGAAAAATATAAGAACTAAACAAAAAAGAGGAAAGACATTGCATAAAAGGCGTGCACACCTATATATATGAGTAATACATAACTTTATTAGAAAACCAGCACATATAAAATGTAAAAACATTAAAAACATATCCAATAAGGATCAGAAACATATACAACACACCAACCACTTATATAATGTGTAAGACCCACAGCATAATACAATTAAATGATGTGAACCCAAATGAGTCAAGTATCCGCTGTGGGTTTTATAATCAGACAACAAACCCTAATAGCATAAGGGCATCCCCAAAGCTATCGTGGAACCAAGGTAAATATAATCAGATATCAAAGATAACACATAATGAAACACAAACCAGCAGAGGGGGATGGCCAAAAAGGCAATGAATAAATGCCCCGCAGCTATAGCTGAACTATGAAAAGGCAGTAACTGAAAGATGAGATAACCCAGAATAGTAAAGAAAATTCACCCATGCAAGGATAGCTAGGTGAGAAAGCATGAAGAAAAAATATCAGGTCTGCTCACCAGTTACAAGGACAAAAGCCACAGTCGTAATATGCCTATGGCTACCATGGAGGTAAACCCCATGCTGGCAGGTCTGAAGAAAAGTAAGTGAGAAGGTGTGGGAGAATCCCACGTGTATCGCTGCGCTTGGCAGCTTCGTCAGGGAGCATGATTCCCCTAGCATATGACCGCTATATATAGCGGTATTGAAGATCCTAAACGTTACCGGTGTGTAATCAGAACGGCCAGACCGGAAGTAGCAGGAAACCGAGGAGGCGCAGGCGCGGTCATCAGCAGGAGCCAGGTATCAATGCGCATGATCCAAACATAAGGATCAAGCGATACAAAGAGATACACCCCCTAACAGCACTGCCGAGAGCAGACCAGACGCAGGCACAATAGCCTGTAGAGGTCTAACCGCAGTGCATATGATCCAAAGTATAGGATCCAAGCGGCACCAGGAAACATGCCACAGCCCTCCCCACTAAGAGACAATAAGTACTGCATAAGCCGTACAAGCCAACTGAAAACAGAGAGGAAATGCGTATGCGCAAGAAGATAAAAAAAGCGCAAAAAGCACATTGTGCGGCCGCACAAGGAGCGCAAGAGCAGAAAAACTATAAAACCGAAACAAAGTATGATGTATACGGGACCCCCAAAATAATAAATGTAAATAATGACTGGATGATAGTCCACCAGACCTAATAGAAATGAAAAAATATATATAGAATAAAGAAAATAGACCTACAAACAAAGGGAAAAACTGTGTAAAATATTATTAGAATACCTACATCAAAATAACATATGTAGTGCCAAACAAAAAATAAATAAATAATAAATAAAAAGAAATAGAAATATACAATAGAACCTATTACTAAATAATACACAAAAATATATATATATTAACAAAAAATAATAATAATAATAAAGAAAAACAAATAATAAACCGTAAACAAAACGCATGTATAATACACATATGAGCCCAAATGTCCGTATTGTCAGAAGTTCATATACAAACATCCCATCAGGTGATAGGACATATGTAACTCTGTTCCATGTAATGAAATATAGTGGGAAACACACCGGTCGAGCCGGCAGAATATTCCATAAAACGTTGAAATTAATTTCCTCTTCCGGAAGTTATTAACCAGATCTCGGGGTCTCCAGGTTTCACAAGTTCGTACACAAAAGTCCCATCAGGTAGTCGGGCATCTAGGACAGGTGATAGAAGGCATATATCACTCTGCTCCAATTTATGAAATATAATGGGAAACACACAGGTACAAAGCCAGCGGAATGTTCCATTTAAAGTATATTTCCTCTTCCGGAATAGAATCACAAGGTCTCCAATCGTGATAGAGATACCCCTCATATCCCATAATGTCCGAAGCAAAACCTGAAATAAACATGGATGTAATAAGAACCCCCCCCCCCCCCCAAGAGGTCCGCAGGGTAGTTGTTCAGCCCAGAAAACCGGTATAAAGAAGTTCCTCGTTCAAACCAAAAGGTGAAATGGTTTTTAAACGAAAAATCCAGCGAGCCTCGTGTTGCAGTAGCCATTTATGCCGATCTCCACCCCTTTCGTTGTACATAATCCTTTGCAGACCAAAGAACTGGGTGTTATTTGATTTTCCTCCATGCGCTTTCAGGTAATGTGCTGCAATCGGGGTTAAGACCTTACCCTTTTTCTTATCAGAATGAGCCAGATGAATTGTTGATAGATGTTTTTGCGCTCGTTTCCTTAATTGCTGTGAAGTCTGACCGACATATACCTTGTGACATGGACAAATAATAGCATAGATCACAAAACTGGTTTTACAGTTGATGTATTGGTGAAGTCTATGATCAGAGTTATTTGGGGGATTATGAAAGACATCTTTGGTAGGGGGCATATGGGGGCAGATGGTACAGTCTCCGCAAGGAAACGAGCCCTTTAAACGGAGCCCCCGGTTTAAGATAACAACAGGTCGTGAAAAATGACTTCTGGTGAGTATATCACGCAAACAAGGTGCTCTCTTAGCAGTCATTAAAGGCTTAGAGCTGACACAGGCCACAGTCTGGGCATCGGAGGTTAGAATATCCCAATTGTCAGTCAGGATGTGTCTCACCTGATTCCAATTTGTACTGTACTCCGTAATGAATCTGATGGTAGAATCTTGTGGTCGAGGACGTGACTCCAACAGAGAGGCCTGGTCCGATGCCTGGGCTCGTTGGAAAGCCTGAGAGATGACCCTCCGAGGATATCCCCGCTGCTGAAACCTTGAGGTAAGATCCCTGGATTGCTGTCTGAAACTTTCATCAGTGGTGCAGTTCCGACGAGCCCGAAGGAACTGTCCTGTTGGAATTCCACTTCGGGTATGCTGGGGGTGAAAGCTCTGATATTGCAGCAAACTGTTCGTGGCCGTGGGCTTACGAAAAAGGTCTGTCAGTGAATCTATGGACATGGTGAATGAAAAAAAGAGCCCTAAATCTCTCAGAACACAACCCATTTTTATATCAGGAAAGGAAAACTTTCTAAAAAGGATTACAAAGCCGATCTGACATTGACTTTTCAACGCAAGTACACCAGCCTCATCAGGTGTAAACTATGTACATAATATTGTAAGCGGTTTAAATTGTGAAATCTGGCACCAGATCCTCCTGAGACACAAACTATATAATTGCTATAATTATATGACATCTTTACAATTAGCGGGCTGTCCAAATTAAAAAATGTCCAAAGATAATGGGATGGCGCTTCAGTTACCCGTTCCCCGATCTGATCATCACCTGTGTGTAGCAGAGGCGATCGGAAAACTGCAGCTTCTAGTCTCCCAAGGAGACTATTGAAGCATGCAAAAAATTTAAAAAAAAAAACAATATATATTTTTAAAAATATTGAAAAAATAAAAATATAAAAGTTAAAATTACCCCAATCGCCCCATTCAAAATAAAACAATTTAAAAAATAATATATCCTCAGAGTTGGGGAACATTGCCTGAGCAGAAGGAATCAACCGTTTTTCCAGGATAACCTTGTATGCGGCTTGATTCATACGTCCTTCGCAAAGATTAACCTGCCCAATTCCAGCCTTGCTGAAGCATCCCCAGATCATCACCGATCCTCCACCAAATTTCACAGTGGGTGCAAGACACTGTGGCTTGTACGCCTCTCCAGGTCTCCATCTAACCATTAGACGACCAGTTGTTGGGCAAAGCTGAAAATTAGACTCATCAGAGAAGATTACCTTACTCCATTCTTCTATGGTCCAATCCTTATGGTCTTTGGCTAACTCCAGCCTGGCTCTCCTTTGCTTCTCATTGATTAAAGGCTTTATTCTAGCTTTACATGACTTGAGTCCTGCCTCTAGGAGCCTGTTACAAACTGTTCTTGCCGCGCACTTCACCCCAGCTGCCATTTGCCATTCCTTTTGTAGGTCACTTAATGTCATCCTGCGGTTGACGAGTGATATTCGAATAAGATGACGGTCAGTGGAGAGTCTCTTTCGCCCTCTGCCGGTCTGTAGCTTTGTTGTTCCCAATGTCTGCTGCTTGACCTTGTTGTAATGGACTGCCGTCTTAGAAATTTTAAGGATGGAGGCAACATGACGCTCACTGCGTCCCTCTGCTAGTAAAGCCAGAATTGAGCCCTTTTCCTCACACAAGACTTTTATTTTCTACTCCTTTGACATGGTTATAAGTTATTTTTTAGGGATGAGCGAATATACTCGTTACTCGAGATTTTTCGAGCATGCTCGGGGGTCCTCCGAGTATTTTTTAGTGCTCGGAGATTTAGTTTTTATTGCCGCAGCTAAATGATTTACATCTGTTAGCCAGCATAAGTACATGTGGGGGGTTACCTGGTTGCTAGGGAACCCCCAGATGTACTTATGCTGGCTAACAGATGTAAATCATTCAGCTGCGACAAGAAAAACTAAATCTCCGAGCACTAAAAAAATACTCGGAGGACCCCCGAGCATGCTCGAGAAATCTCGGGTAACGAGTATATTCGCTCATCACTATTATTTTTTCATTCCTATTACTTTTGGGATATTACTAGCACTTGTTTTGCCATCCAGCTCGTCCTATTGCTATAGGATTGTGAACACCACAGCAGTGTTATTTATACTTTCCTTCATTAAATAAGATTTGGTTCAGGTGATGACCTAATCAGAAGCACATTACGTAGAATGATGTGTCCTCTGGTTGGAATTCAACTGACACTGGAATGGAATGGCTGTCAGACATGTACAGAAGCTGATTTTTATAAAACTGTGCAGTGGTCTCTTAATTTTTGCCAGAGCTGTATATATAAGCACACACATATACATGAGAAGGGGAGCAAAAAATAAACGCAAAAACGAAAAAGGGCTGCGGCGTGAAGGGGTTAAAAAAAAGACATTGAAAAACTGGAGCAAGTTCAGACAAGAGCTACTAGGATGATGAACGGACTGCAATGTATGTCCTCCAAGGAACAAATGAAGGATCTGGGAATGTTTAGCTTGCAAAAAAGAAGGCTAAGGAGAGACATAATAGCTGTCTACAAATATCTGAAGGGATGTCACAGTGTAGATGGATCATCATTCTCATTTACACATGGAAACACAAGAAGCAATGAAATGAAACTGAAATGGAGAAGATACAGATATTAGAAAAAAATTGACAGTGAGGGTGATCAACGAGTGGAACAGGCTGCCAAGAGAGGTGGCGAGTTCTCCTTCAATGGAAGTCTTCAAACAGAGGCTGGACAGACATCTGTCTGAGATGGTTTAGTGAATCCTGCATTGAGCAGGGGGATGGACACGATGACCCTGGAGGTCCCCTCCAACACTAACATTCTATAATTCTATTACGTAACTACTTCAGGTCGGCTTTCGTTGCCACCTATATCAGCTGATAGGTAGGGGTGCTGGGTGTCGGACCCTGGCCGATCAGACATTTATGACCTATCTTAAGGATACATCATCAATGTAAAAATAGCGGACAACCTATTTAAGTTTCAGCATTTGTTTTGCCCGTTAAGTCTGGGATTTCTATATACTTATAACTTTTTGTCCAAAGTCATTATTTCTTAGAATACTAAAGATTTTATTCGGTTTGTTTATAGGAATGGGCTATCTTCCATCCAGAAAAGACTAAGCAATCAGAGTCTTAACTGTTATATTGCGTTTTTAATATCTCCCGCATATTCACTTTGAGTATATAACTAATCTAGCCCCATGCCAACATTTCTTTTTGATATTAAGATGTTTATTTTGCAGCAATAAAACTAGTTTTTATACTGTTTTCAATAAAGTCTATAAAGTCTCCAGCTCAACAGCACAAAATGACAATGCGGGGAAATAAGAAAAGAAAAAAACATTATTAAGAATGAAAAGGAAAAGAAAACGATGGGGAAATGAATTTTTCCAAAGCGGAAACCCCATCTGTCCAGTGTAATAAAATCCAAATCATTGGATCATTTATTACTGAACGCATCACTCGTAGGTATTCAATATGGACAACAAAAGTGAAATGAGAACCCAGAGATTTTTTTTTGTCATATATAAAGACTTTGGCATTGATCATTTTTAATATTTTCCAATATTAGACTGTTCTTGTGTGTAAATATAAGCGATATCTCCCAGAACACAGCAAAGGATGTATTATAAAAGGTTTAATAAAACATTTTACAGTCACGCTTTAAAGCAAGTTTAACAGACCCCATTTTATCCCTGAATCCCGCAAAAGTGATAAAAAAAAAAAAAGAATATTACATTTTACACTCACCCTTCGCCAAGCTTTTCTAGAACATCAAAGACCTCTTCTGGCTGTTTAGTCAGGCTGTCTTCACTCAGCTTTTTAAGTTTGCTAATAAAAGAAAAAGAAACATATAGGCATAAGGTCAACACATTCCCAGTACAGAAAGTATCAACTGCACTGTAACAATCGGGCACATTGTCACTTGCATGCACTGAAAAAAACAATCCAATAGCGCTGATTTTTTGCTCACAGGAAGCATGCAACTTTGCACCAAGAGAATGCAATGAGAATTGAAGGCAATTTGGGACTTCACCTGGCGCCTGTCTGCAATTTGACTGTTATTTTACAGCCAAACTGCTGCTCAAAAAAGGTTATAAATGTAAATAGTACTATATAAAAATCTTCAAATATTTGGGAACACCGCTTTATAGACGGGAGGGTTCTCTTTTCAGCCTCCACGGCTCTTGTCCTGTTCTGCATTACACAGAAAATCCACTGATTTGAAAAGTAATGGCGCGATCGACAATTTCCCCGGAGGTGCCGCTACACGGAAAAAACACACTTACAGCCAGGTTTCCTCGCTTATTACGTATTATTGCTGTCCAATGAGAAGTGAACTTTGTAGATTGCTTATTGTCCGCAGCTCCTATATAGTAGGGACTGTGATTTAGGTTGGGACCACATATGGCGTGGCCAAATATCGCCATGTGCCACAGCTATAATGCAGGATAATGCAGGCGAATTGTGAACCCTAAGGATATCGCAACAAGCAAGTTACAAAAAGTCAGTTTCATTTTTGGCGACCTTCCTGTCATGGTTGCGATATCCAGCGGGTCACAATGAAGCCACATTCACCTGCATTACACCGCGACATAGCAGTGGCATATAGAAACATATGACCTAGCAAAGCAGGCAGGTAGCCCAAGCCTAAGAAAACGAATAAGAGTCATCCATCACTTCACACAATCATTAAAGAGGTCGTCCACTACTTTTACATTGATGGCCTGTCCTTAGGATCGGTCATTAATGTCTCAGTGGTCGAGGTCCAGACATCGTTGACCTTTCCTAAGGACAGGCCATCAATGTAAAAGTAATGGACAACATCTTTAAATACATTACTTCCATTAAAACTTAACACATTTGTCTAGAAGATATTTTATATGAACATTTTCTACACAGAATTTGAGCCTGGTTTACTTATTTGCCTCTCGTTTGGATATTCAAATAATTTTTAGCTTTTTTATTGCAAAACAAAGGGCTTAATTTGTCATTTTTATAAAAAAATATATATATATTTTTGTTGACATCGGAAAATGAAGAAAAACACATGTAATTTTTTCACAATCAAAAAAGGACCGATAAACATTTAAAAATAACATTTCACTTTATTACAAATAGATTTTAAACAATTTTTATATACGGTATGTATTTTTAATATGGCAGGAAAAATCAATGTAGATTGGCAGTTTCTTTTTCATTTTGGGAGGAGGCGGGGGGGAGTGTTCTAGTTTTTATTTTTTCACTTATTTCACACATTGTGCCCCCCATAGGTTTTTCAAAGACCTTTGTAATCATATGTTAAAATGTCCCTATTCTTTTAAGGCTATGTGCACAGTTCAGGATTTCTTGAAGAAATTTCTTGAGCAAAACAGGACATTTTCTGCAAGATATCCGCATGCGTTGTTCTCGCGTTTTTTACCGCGTTTTTTTTTTTTCTGATTGTTCCGGAGGTTCCCAATGCAATAATATAGTGGGAAATCCGCAAAAAATCTACAAAATTAATGAACATGCTGCGTTTTTTACCGCGATGCGTTTTTTTTCGCGGATAAAGAAAACGCATCTTGTGCACAAAAATTGCGGAATGCATTCTAAATGATGGGATGCATAATAAATGTGAAAAAACGTGAGAAATCTGCAACGTGTGCACACAGCTTAATTGCGGATTTCCCCTACAGCTGGGGCTGATGTATTAGACCCAGATACAGGGAGAATTCAGCCTCCTGGGAAGTTTGGCTTTGACTGACAGCTGGTTCCCCAACTCCACAACTACTGTAAGCAGCTTACTCTGCATTGACATTTTACAACTTCAGTGCAGAGTAAAGTGTGGGCCGCCTGGACATTTATAGTATATAGGTGTTGCTGAAGTAGTTAATATGCCGGCACCAGTTACTTGACAATTAGCAATAAATATTGAAATATGCCCTCAGTTTCTTCTATGACCTTGTAGGAGGCATATGGGAAATAATAAATAAAAAAAAAAAAATAAGTCAATAAAACATAAACGTAAACCTACTACCAATGTTTCTTTGTGGGCATAAAAAAAATATATAATGCCAAAAAAAACAAATAAAATTTAAAAATCAACACTTATTTCTTATAAATTTGTGTGTGTATATAGATAGATGGATATTGAAAATATATATAATATACATATATACATATATATATATATATATTCAAGGTTTTAAGGTTTTAAGAACTCAAAATGTTTTTCCCCTAAATAAAAAAAAAAAAATATGTATATATATATATATATATATATATATATATATATATATATATATATATATATATATATATATATATATATATATATACACATACATATATACATACATATATATATATACAAATGTGGCACCCCTAGGGGTATTTGCCACAAAAATAGTTACTGACAGTAAATGCAAATACTAAAATAGCAAGACTGCACTACCACCTCCGGCCAGAAGGGGGAGCTCCAGAGACTCCCCTTGATCCATTCTGGTCTGAGAGAAGAAATGGCAGTTGGGCCAAGGAGCTGATAGTGAGAGGTCATACAGTTGAATCTCTAACAGCCCTGTGACTGTTACCAGGCCTAAATCACCGGCCTGAGGAGAAGAGGGATAGAGAAAAAGGACATTGTGAGAACCGGGTAGCATTAATCACTACCCAGAACAGGCGCAAAGACGGATACCGGATCCGTGGCTGTATTCATTATATATAATACAGCAACCGGAAAAAGTGAGGTGATATCAGCTTCACTAGGGTCGGATGCAGCAACAGACACAGAGTTCAGCGATACTCCCAGAGGGGGTAAACCGATAAAAGGACTCGGGTTGCCCGTCGAACCAGGACCCGGAGGGGACAGATTGGGCCGGCAGCCAGTTCACATACAGCAGCAGGGCCACACAGAAATTGCGCACAATAAGAGGCGAAGACCCCGGCAGGGTCAAAGTAACTCAGAGTTCCCATACAGACTCCGGTGACAGGACTGGTTGTAAATCCTTTTATGTCAAAGTAAACTGGTTAAACGTTTCAGTGCCTCAGTCTTTCATTTGGACAATAGCCATCTATCCAGGATCAGGATCGTCACCGCTGGGAGAACCTGCTGCTGATCAAGTAAGTGCCTGTCCCCTCATGATACCCCTTACACTGTGCATTGCCTGAGGCCACAGCACCGGGTCAAGCCACCCGTGACATCCCCCTCAAGAGACAGACTCTATTGGTCCGGTGCTGGGTATCCCGGTCTCCTGGGCGTCACAATTGGCGTCACGAACAGGATCTAGCCAGCCCGTATACCGGGTATTGTGTGCCGTGATTGGAGCCCAAAACTGTGAAAACTGGGATGAAAAATCTTGAAAATTGACTTTATTAAAGAAAAATCCATTCCCCATTGAAAACTATTGAAAGTGACTTTTCCCCATTGGTTATAATGGAGTAAAGATGGCCGCCATCCCCTGAGGTAATCACTTCATAACCGTTAGGCACGAGACTGTTAATTGAGCTACGCCATCACCTGAGCCCCAGTCTAACTGAAAAACTTCAGAATCCGCCATTACAGAGCGCGGTGGGTGGGAGCAGCAGGGGGCGTGTCATTGTGGGCGGCACCAAGCTGAGCGCTCTGACATCAGAGCAAGGGGAAAATCGATCCTGCTGCACAGCGGAACGAATCTACACTATCCCGACGGAAGCGGAGGACCGGAAGGGTCCGGATTAACTAAGGGGGCACAGTATGTCGCAGCACGGAGACGCCGCAGCACTCGGCAACGCTAATGCAGCTGAAAGACAGAGTGTCAATAGAGAGTCCGGCAGCGCAGCGGTGCAAGGAGTGGCGCCCATCATGCCGGTGCTGATGCCATATACCCCGGGTGGCCCATGGCTTCCAATGTATGAAGGTGAGCCTAATACCCTTGACGATTTCAGAGAAAAGATGCTGGCCCATTTTGACATGTTCCCTGTGGGTGAAGTTCAGCGTGTTAGTCTCCTGATGATGCAGTTAAGTGGCCATGCTAAGCGAGAAGTCACAGCATGGGCAGCTGATCTAAAAGGCACTGTTGAACGCATATTTGCTGGATTAAAAGCTACATTTGAAACCACGGCCAGCAGCAAAGCTAAAATACGATTCTTTAGTTGCAAACAAAAAGCTAATGAGGGCGTGAGAGACTTTGCCTTAAACCTGCAGGAAGCCCTTAAATCACTTACACTGGCTGAACCCATTTTTAACACCGGAGCGGATAAACTGCTAAGAGATCAATTTATTGAGGGACTCTACACCCCTTCTCACCGGGGGCATGTGAGCATGCTTGTTTTTAAGAACCCTGAATTGACATTTGCCCAATTAAAGGAGAGCGCTATACGTCTCCAGCTGGCAGAGGCACCTCGGGATCAGGATCCTGCGCAACCCATGGCAGAGGCACCTCAACAACAGGGAGTGCCAGTGACATCAGCTATGTCTGGGGCCATTGCTAAGCCCCTGGGGCCCAGTACTAATGAGGCTCTTCAACAAAAGCTTGACTCTTTAGCTGATGTTGTTGCTTCAATGGCTAAAACCATGCAGGAGATGAGAGGACACAAGATGGAGTTGGCAAACTGTAAAGAGGATGTTCCATGGATGAGACCCCGGAGATACCCGACATGGAGAGGACGACCCCGCGACCGCTACCAACCGGATGGACAGCCCATTTGCCGCCGTTGCCAGCAGCCGGGCCACTTTGCACGAGATTGTGATTTAAACGGGAATCCCCTGGGAATGCGGGCCGCTTCGCAGGAATGAACTTTCAAGGCCCAACACCCTGGCACGACAGGTACATCGGAGGACGACCCATTATCCCTATCGTGCTGGACGGAATTCCCCTCAACGCTTTGCTGGACACAGGTTCCCAGATTTCATCTATACCGTATATCCTTTATAAGAGGTACTGGGCTGATGCAGATATTGATAAAGGGCCCTCTGATGTCGAACTAGATATATGGGCCAGTAATGGTAAGTTGGTACCGAAACTAGGATTCAGGGAGATGACCATAAAGATTGGTAAAGTAGAATTGAAGAAACAGGGTATAATTGTTGTTGATGTTGACCGGCGGAACTGTGAACCAACTGTATTGATAGGAATGAATGTGTTAGAGAACTGCTTTTCCGAAGTCATTTCTGTCTTACAGCAAATTGCTGAAACTGCCCAATCCTGCCAGCAGAGTTCTCCGGAGGGAAATAAAAGTATTGATGTTAAGGAAACAGGTAGAAGTTGCAGGTGGAGAAATCGGCAGTGTGAGGGCAAGTGATCCAACGTCTATTGTAATCCCACCAAAAACAGAAATGCTGGTATGGTGTAGAGCAGCCATTGGTACTAAGGGACGAGATTATCAAGCCTTAATAGAACCAGTGTACACCGACAGCAGGCCCACTATACTCACAGCACGAGGGATAGTCGAGGTACACCGGGGACGAGTGCCGGTACGACTTTTGAACTGTGGAGAGGAAGAGGTCACTTTGCCAAGGTATGCTACAATGGCAAAGCTATATACTGTTGACAACAATGCCATCACCACCATTGAGCCCTTAGAACCAACCTGTCAGGTGGAAGGCAATGGCTCAGATGGAGAAATGGAGGATTGGTGCCAACAGCTACACGTGGGCATAAATTCAACACCTACCCATCAAAAACAAGGGGTGTATAGGCTAGTGACGGAATATGAACAAGTCTTCAGTAAACACCCATTGGACTTCGGACGGATAGAAGGGGTAGAACACACAATCCCCACAGGTGACCATCCCCCAATAAAAGAAAGATATAGACCCATACCGCCCGCTCACTATCAATGTGCAAAAGATATGCTGAGGGAAATGAAACAGGCCGGGGTAATAAGAGACAGCTGTAGCCCCTGGGCGGCCCCTCTAGTGATTGTCAAAAAAAAGGACGGAACCATGAGAATGTGCGTAGACTACCGGAAGATTAATAACATCACCCATAAAGACGCCTACCCCTTGCCTAGGATAGAAGAGTCCTTAACTGCTTTGAAATCTGCTAATTATTTTTCCACCTTAGACTTAACAAGCGGGTATTGGCAAGTCCCTGTGGCTGAGAGAGATAAGGAAAAGACGGCATTCACCACACCAATGGGTCTATGTGAATTTAATCGCATGCCGTTTGGACTCTGCAACGCATCCGGTACCTTCCAGCGGCTGATGGAATGCTGCCTCGGACACAAGAACTTCGAGACCGTCCTCCTGTACCTAGATGATGTGATCGTCTACTCAAAGACTTACGAACAACACTTAATAGACCTGGCAGAAGTGTTCGAAGCCTTATCCAGGTATGGCATGAAAGTCAAGCCATCCAAATGTCACCTTCTCAAGCCAAAGGTACAGTACCTGGGACACATCGTGAGTTCGGAGGGAGTAGCACCAGATCCCGAGAAAATAAGCGCCATAAGGGATTGGCCAAGACCTACCAGCGCAAAAGAAGTGAGACAATTCCTGGGATTGGTGGGTTACTATCGCAGATTTATAAAAGGATTTACCAAGTTGGCAGCACCCTTGCAAGACACCTTGGTAGGGCAGACGAAGAAACCTTCAAACCGAAACCCTCCTTTTCAGTGGAACGACGAAAGGGAAGACTCCTTTGAACAACTAAAGAAGGCACTAACCGGAGAAGAGGTTCTGGCATACCCAGATTACCATAAACCTTTCATCCTCTACACCGATGCCAGTAATGTGGGACTAGGAGTGGTGCTGTCACAAAAGCAAGAAGGTGGGGAGAAAGTCATCGCCTTTGCAAGTAGAAAGCTCCGGCCTACTGAAAGAAATTCAGAAAATTACAGCTCCTTCAAATTGGAACTACTGGCAGTAGTTTGGGCTGTGACGGAGCGTTTCAAACACTATCTGGCCGCTGCAGAATTTATTGTCTATACTGACAACAATCCGTTGACCCACCTGGACACAGCCAAATTAGGTGCGTTAGAACAGCGATGGATAGCCCGGTTATCTAATTACAACTTCATAATCAAGTATCGAGCAGGTCGCAAGAATGGAAATGCCGATGCCCTATCCCGGATGCCACACTTGAGAGATGTAGAAGAGGAAACGGGGGAGCTTGAAGAAATTGAACTACCAGCCTTCCATCGTCCCAAGGCAAAACATCATCAGTCAAGTACCTATCAGAAACAACAAGAGGTGAATTTTAATCCGTTAGCACACCATAGATGGGCTGACACCCAAGACAGCAATCCGGCTGTGAAGTTGGAGAAGGAACTGTTGACTGAGCAAAGTGCATATCCCTATGAGGATGCCCCAGAAGAGACGCATCAACTCTGGAAAGAGAGAGGCAAAATGTTCCTGTATCAAGGGAAGCTCTGTAGAAGATACACCAATCCGAAAACACATGAATTGGTTTGGCAGATTATTGTGCCTAAACAAGATGTGAAGATGGTCCTCGAAGCTTACCATAATGGTGCTGGTCACTTCGGTTGGAAAAAGTTAGAAGTACTTCTAAGAGAAAGATTTTATTGGGTCGGGATGAGAAAATCAATCGAACAGTGGTGCAGAAATTGTGGCCCGTGTAACCTCAGAAGAAACGATCAAAAGAACCAAAGAGCACCACTGCAGCCCATAATCACCAAACAACCACTTGAACTTGTAGCCATGGACCACGTGAAGTTGACACCAAGCCGGTCCGGCTATGTCTATGCCTTGACCATCGTGGACCATTATTCACGTTTCTTGGTAGTAGTACCCGTAAAAGATCTGACAGCAAAAACAGCAGCCAAAGCGTTCCAAACGTACTTTTGTAGACCCCATGGATATCCGGAACAGGTTCTCACCGACCAAGGTACAGCCCTTGAATCAGAGATCTTCAGAGAATTCTGTAATATGTATGGTTGCAAAAAGATCCGGACGACGGCCTATCATCCACAAACAAACGGCTTATGCGAGAAGATGAACCATATTGTAATAGACCTACTAAAGACTTTACCTGAGACAGAAAGGAATCAATGGCCAGAGAAATTGCCTGACTTGGTGGATCTGTATAATCATGTCCCGGTGAGCTCCACCAACTGCACCCCAGCTTACCTTATGCGTGCAAGACCCGGCCAATTACCAATCGATCTAGAAATGGGAATTCTGAAACCAGACGCAGAAGTTCAAGACTCCAATTGGGATATCATACGGCAAAAGCAGTATCGCCAAGTGCAAGAGAGTGTGGAAAGAAGCCTTCGGCAAACTAGAGAAAGACAAGAGCGAACTTTCAACCAGAATGCTCTAGCGACCCCATTAAGACCGGGTGACCAAGTGCTCAAGAGAAATCGTCGAACCAATAAACTGGACAATCAGTGGGAAGCCGTACCCTACACAGTTTTACCAACAAGAGTGGATAATCCTAAAATGTGTCTCATTAGCAAAAACGGAGGCTTAACATCTGTACTAGTGTCACGCGACAATCTTAAATTATGTCCGGAAGCATTGAAAGAGCCAGACGTTGTCCAGCCAGAACCAGAAGTTATTCAACCCATACAGGTTCAACCAGTAAAGGAAAAAGAAGAGGAAGTGTATCACACCTGTATAGGAGACTTTCCCAAAACCCTACTAACATACTATGGTGCAGTAGTGGTTCCCATGGTGGCCTTTTACCCAACACCGAACCCAATACCAGAAGTCCCAAGACAGGAAGAGGCTGACCCCGTACTACAGGAGGTTCCAGGCCAGGAAGAACAGATTCCTGGTCAGAGTAATCCCATTCACGGTGGACTTGCCAACTCCATAGTCGTGGAATTATCTTTAGCAGAGCGGGCAGATACTACATCCGCAGTAGACAGTAGTACACCACATGAAGAGACACCGCTATTACGTAGATCACAGCGTAGTACCCAGGGTCAATTACCGGCCAGGTATGCAGATTACCAACTATAAAGCTCATAATGTGAATTGTATATATGTTATGCCGTATATAGTTAAACAGAAAATGTAGTATAGTCATTGCTATCAGTCTGCAACGTTTAAGCCCAGTACCTACAGAGACTTGTCTGTATGAACTTCTTGCATATTCTTGAACTTTTTATCAGCCCGGAGGCACTAAATCAAAACTCTGGAAAGTCTGCTTTTTGAACTTTGCTTTTTGCTCTTTTTGAACTTTCTTTAGACTTTATATTGATAACTCCGTTGGAAAAATGGAACTAAATTCCTGGACACAAAGTGCAGTGCCTTTCCTAGTACCTTCAAGGATAGAACTGTATTAATGGACGCTATTTGAAGTGACTTTTTACAGAACTCTATTTTTGTTTCCTTGAGTGGTTTTTGTAACTTTTCATTTTTAAGACTCTGTACATATTAATTGTTATTTCAAAATGTTATCGTCCCACAGTCCCGGAGTACTGTTCTTAACTAAGGGGAAATGTGGCACCCCTAGGGGTATTTGCCACAAAAATAGTTACTGACAGTAAGTACAAGTACTAAAATAGCAAGACTGCACTACCACCTCCGGCCAGAAGGGGGAGCTCCAGAGACTCCCCTTGATCCATTCTGGTCTGAGAGAAGAAATGGCAGTTGGGCCAAGGAGCTGATGGTGAGAGGTCATACAGTTGAATCTCTAACAGCCCTGTGACTGTTACCAGGCCTAAATCACCGGCCTGAGGAGAAGAGGGATAGAGAAAAAGGACATTGTGAGAACCGGGTAGCATTAATCACTACCCAGAACAGGCGCAAAGACGGATACCGGATCCGTGGCTGTATTCATTATATATAATACAGCAACCGGAAAAACGTGAGGTGATATCAGCTTCACTAGGGTCGGATGCAGCAACAGACACAGAGTTCAGCGGTACTCCCAGAGGGGGTAAACCGATAAAAAGACTCGGGTTGCCCGTCGAACCAGGACCCGGAGGGGACAGATTGGGCCGGCAGCCAGTTCACATACAGCAGCAGGGCCACACAGAAATTGCGCACAATAAGAGGCGAAGACCCCGGCAGGGTCAAAGTAACTCAGAGTTCCCATACAGACTCCGGTGACAGGACTGGTTGTAAATCCTTTTATGTCAAAGTAAACTGGTTAAACGTTTCAGTGCCTCAGTCTTTCATTTGGACAATAGCCATCTATCCAGGATCAGGATCGTCACCGCTGGGAGAACCTGCTGCTGATCAAGTAAGTGCCTGTCCCCTCATGATACCCCTTACACTGTGCATTGCCTGAGGCCACAGCACCGGGTCAAGCCACCCGTGACATCCCCCTCAAGAGACAGACTCCATTGGTCCGGTGCTGGGTATCCCGGTCTCCTGGGCGTCACACATACATATATATATATATATATATATATATATATATATATATATATATATATATATATATATATATACGCATATATATATACACATATATACATACATATACATATATATATATATATATAAATATATATATATATATATATATATATATATATATATATATATATATATATATATATATATATATATATATATATATATATATATATATACACATACATATACATATATATGGAGGCCATAGAGGACGAAACCCACTTCCTGCTACACTGCTCCAAATACTCAGCAGTGAGGGACACTCACATCTCTTCCCAGACTTCATCACCATGAAGGAGGAAGAGAAAACATATATCTTGCTGGGAGAAGAAGAGAGAGCGGTGGAGATAGCAGCGCGGTATGTGAGCGAATGCCATAGACTGCGAGAAAGAGAACTATGATGCCATGGACTATAGCCCCCAACCTGGATCTGCCCCATCCACCTCCCCTATGCCATGGACTATAGCCCCCACAATGGACCTGCCCCATCCACCTCCCCTATGCCATGGACTATAGCCCCCAACCTGAACCTGCCCCATCCACCTCCCCTATGCCATGGACTATAGCCCCCAACCTGGATCTGCCCCATCCACCTCCCCTATGCCATGGACTATAGCCCCCAACCTGGATCTGCCCCATCCACCTCCCCCCACAGCTCCTACCCAACATCCCCTCAGTCCCTATCCCTATTGCCTCTATACACTTGCTTTGGCAAAACTGATGTGTATTTGGTCCTGCCAATAAAGCTTCTTTGAATCTTGAATCTATATATATATATATATATAAATATATATATATATATATATATATATATATATATATATATATATATATATATATATATATATATATTATTTTTTTTTTTTATTTAGGGGAAAAACATTTTGAGTTCTTAAAACCTCATGCATGAGGATAAAATCAAATGTGCCTGGTCATAAATGGGTGAAGATGGCCCAGCCTTGGCCTATCCTACTTAGCAATATGCTGTCACTTACTAAGGCTACTTTCACACTAGCGTCGGATTCGGCCCATCGCATTGCGTCGGGCCGAGATTCCGACGCTAGCGTTTGTTGTGCCGCACAAGGGAGGCAGCGGATGCATTTCTCCAGCGCATCCGCTGCCCCATTGTGAGGTGCGGGGATGTGGGGGCGGAGTCCTGGCCGCGCATGCGTGGTCGGAAAAAGCGGTCCGTCGGCTGCAAAAAAACGTTACATTTAACGTTTTTTGCTCCCGGTGGTCCGCCACAACACGGCACAACCGTCTCGCGACGTGTGTCAATACGTCGCAATGCGTCGGTAATGTAACTCTATGGGGCAAAAACGCATCCTGCAAACAACTTTGCAGGATGCCTTTTTTCCCCTAAACGACGCATTGCGACGTATTAAAATAAACGCCAGTGTGAAAGTAGCTTAAGCTGGTAATACACAACTGTTTTCCTTTCTTCCATCCACTACAATGTAAAGTCACCTCACATGAGCAGCCACCCTTCACCCTGCATGGAGGTCCGGGCACCGCTACTCAACTCCTACAAATAACATTTGTGGCATACCCATAAACACTTATTCCATTTTACCTCCATACTTCAGCGCATTTTTACAGAAAAATGTGAAGCCACATTTTGGTGGTCTGCTTTATGTCGGGGGTGACCAGTTGCACGCAGCTGCTGTATTATGCGGTAGTTTAACAAAGCTCTAAATAGACCACAATAATAAAATTCGCACACTGCACCTGTCGACCCGCTACCGACAGGAACTGCAGCCTCCATCCGTAGTATTGTTACCAGAGATAAGGTTACAAGTGGGAATTACCAACAGGAATGAGCATCTGCAGGCCGGCACATGGGTCATACGGTTATTTCATTGCTACATTGTTAGCATTGTTTCCAACCACAGAAACGATGTGTGACCTGAAATAATGTACGAGGCCGGTCACTGTAACTTCCTATTTTGTAGGTCACTGAAAATGAAGAAAGCTTGCAAAACATGACCGTGAGCAAGCGATGAGGTAGAATGCAATCCTGCAAGCTGGCGTGTGTGCGATAGAGGACTCACATCTACAAAAATGCTGCGGACACCCTTAATTATTAATTGCAAGGATCAGGTTAGCAAAGGTTAAAAAAATTAGTGCACTGTAGACAAAGAACATTTTAACATTCCACATAGAACACTTTATTAACAGACGAGGTTCACGAGCAAAACATCTGGTGCAGTTTGTAAAAAAAAAAAAAAAAAAAGAGAAAAATCCAGTATAGAGGTCTTCTTATAAAAACACTAGACCTTGGAAATAAAGGTCCCAGAATCTGGAGGAAGAGTGGAAAGGCCACAATCCAAGCTGCTTGAGGTCTAGTGTGAAGTCTCCACAATCAGTGATGGTTTGGGGAGTCATGTCATCTGCTGGCTGGTGTAGGTCCACTGTGTTTTATCAAGACCAAAGTCAGTGCAGCCGTCTACCAGGAAATTATAGAGCACTTCATGCTTCCCTCTGCCGACAAGCTTTTTGGAGGTGGAAATTTCATTCTCCAGCAGGACTTGGTACCTGTCCACACTGCCCTTTTGGTACCAACACCTGGTGTAAAACAACACTATCAAGCTGCTTGATTGGCAGCAAACTCGCATGATCCTAACCCCATAGAGAATCTATGGGGTATCGTCAAGAGGAAGATGAGAGACACCAGACCCAACAATGCAGACGAGCTGAAGGCTGCGATCAAAGCAACCTGGGCTTCCATAACCCCTCAGCAGTGCCACAGGCTGATCGCCTCCATGCCATTCTGCATTGATGCAGTAATTGATGCAAAAGGAGCCCCGACCAAGTATTGAGTGCATTTACTGAACATATATTTCAGTAGGACAACATTTCGGATGTTAAAATCATTTTTCAAGCTGGTGTTATAAAGTATTCTAATTTACTGAGATAATGACTTTTGGGTTTTCATTAGCTGTAAGCCATAATCATCAACATTAACAGAACTAAACACTGGAAATAGATCACTCTGTTTATAATGACTATATAATATACAGTTAAGTCCATATATATTTGGACAGAGACAACATTTTTCTAATTTTGGTTATAGACATTACCACAATGAATTTTAAACAAAACAATTCAGATGCAGTTGAAGTTCAGACTTTCAGCTTTCATTTGAGGGTATCCACATTAAAATTGGATGACGGGTTTAGGAGTTTCAGCTCCTTAACATGTGCCACCCTGTTTTTAAAGGGACCTAAAGTAATTGGACAGATTAAATAATTTTAAATAAAATCTTCATTTCTAGTACTTGGTTGAAAACCTTTTGTTGGCAATGACTGCCTGAAGTCTTGAACTCATGGACATCATCAGACGCTGTGTTTCCTCCTTTTTGACGCTCTGCCAGGCCTACACTGCGGTGGTTTTCAGTGGCTGTTTGTTTGTGGGCCTTTCTGTCTGAAGTTTAGTCTTTAACAAGTGAAATGCTGCTCAGTCGGGTTTAGATCAGGTGACTGACTTGGCCATTCAAGAATATTCCACTTCTTTGCTTTAATAAACTCCTGGGTTGTTTTGGCTTTATGTTTTGGGTCATTGTCCATCTGTAGTATGAAACGACGACCAATCAGTTTGGCTGCATTTGGCCGGATCTGAGCACACAGTATGGCGGCTCTGAATACCTCAGAATTCATTCGGCTGCTTCTGACCTGTGTCACATCCTCAATAAACACTAGTGACCCAGTGCCACTGGCAGCCATTCATGCCCGCGCCATCACACTGCCTCCGCCGTGTTTTACAGATGATGTGGTATGCTTTGGATCATGAGCTGTACCATGCCTTCGCCATTCTTTTCTTTCCATCATTCTGGTGGAGGTTGATCTTGGTTTCATTTGTCTTGATGCCTATGAGTGGCTGCACCGTGCAGTGAACCCTCTGTATTTACTTTCATGCAGTCTTCTCTTTATGGTAGATTTGGATATTGATACGCCGACCTCCTGGAGAGTGTTGTTCACTTGGTTGGCTGTTGTGAAGTGGTTTCTCTTCACCATGGAGATTATTCTGCGATCATCCACCACTGTTCTCTTCCGTGGGCGCCCAGGTCTTTTTGCATTGATGAGTTCACCAGTGCTTTCTTTCTTTCTCAGGATGTACCAAACTGTAGATTTTGCCACTCCTAATATTGTAGCAATTTTTCGGATGGTTTTTTTCTGTTTTCGCAGCGTAAGGATGGCTTGTTTCCCCTGCATGGAGAGCTCCTTTGACCGCATGTTTACTTCACAGCAAAACCTTCCAGATGCAAGAACCACACCTCAAATTAACTCCAGGCCTTTTATCTGCTTAATTGAGAATGACATAACGAAGGGATTGCCCACACCTGTCCATGAAACAGCCTTGGAGTCAATTGTCCAATTACTTTTGGTCCCTTTAAAAACAGGGTGGCACATGTTAAGGAGCTGAAACTCCTAAACCCTTCATTCAATTGTGGATACCCTCAAATGAAAGCTGAAAGTCTGAACTTCAAATGCATCTGAATTGTTTTGTTTAAAATTCATTGTGGTAATGTCTATAACCAAAATTAGAAAAATGTTGTCCCTGTCCAAATATATATGGACCTAACTGTATGAGCTTCACTTTTTGTATTGAAATACTGAAATAAATTAACTTTTTGATGATATTCTAATTTTGTGAGAAGCACCTGTATGTGACAATGCTGAAGGGGCTGGGATCAGCGATAACGCTAGACTTGGGTGTTTAACCCCTTAGTGGCCATGGTCAATGACCAAAGCATCTAAACAGTTAGTTGGAGAAAGACTGCAGCCAACATGACTGTGGGGCACAGATGGTTTTCCTTGGTATATATGGCATAACGAAGACCCCTGCTCTTGTGTCACGATGAGAGGCATAAAATACGCAATTCAAAGTTAGAGCAGTGAATGATATTGGCAAGAAAAAGAGGAAAGAAAAAAACCAAGAAGAACGCATGCTTAAAGGGAACCTATCAGCAGAATTGTGCTCAGTTACTTACAGACAGAGTCAGGTCGGCGCCGTTATACTGATTAACATGATACCTTGGTGATGAAATCCTTCTTGTGGTGGTTGTTTAATCTTTATTTGCAGTTTTTAGTTAATGAAATGCTCGTGCTCTTGGGAGGGCCTGTGTGGGGGCTTTATTTGGTGCTCTGCTTACATATGCATCTTTATGGGCCTGCAGTCACCTGCCCCCTATTTTACATAATGCATATCATATTGTGGGGTTAGAAAAAAAAATATTTACATTCAGCAAAATGGCGGCTCCTGCGCAGTATCATGTATCGCAAAATGAATATAATATTATCGGGTAAAAATATATATAAATGTAACTTTATTAAAATGGCATCGGCGCATGCGCAGTAGCATCTACCACCTTCCGATAAATGATACTGGGCAAGCGATAGATGTTACCGCGCATGTGCCACTGCCATTTTGCTGGAGATTAAAAAAAATTGCCTGCAGCAAAAGGACACAGACGGCACTTGAGCTGTAGCACCTATTAAAACGTGATAAACGCTACTGCGCATGCGCCGCCATTTTGATGGGAGAAAAAATAATTGGCTGCAGCAAAATGGTGCTGGCAGCACTTCAGCAGTAGCAACTATATGAACATGGTAGATGATACTGCGCATGCACCACTGCCATTTTGATTAAGTTAATTATTTTACCGAACAATATTAAATACATTATGCAATACATGATACCGTGCAGGGGCCGCCAACATTTTTCTGAATGTAATTTTTTTTTCTAACCCCACAATAGTACATGCGTTATGTGAAATGGGGGTGTGGTATCAGTGAACTGACATAAGCACATTCAGATGAATACCTAAGCAGAGCACCACATGAAGACCCCCACAGCTCTGCCCCAGAGCACGGGCATATCATTAACTCAAAACTGAAAATAAAGATTAAACATCAACCACAAGACGGATTTCATCACCAGGTATCATTGTAGTCAGTAAAACGGCACCGACCTGACACTGTCTGTAGGTTACTGGGCACAATCCTGCTGACAGGTTTGCTTGAAGTCGATTACTGGGATAAAACAAAATAAGAATGTAACAAAGGTTTGGGGTTTGTTTGTTTTTTTGTTTTTGTTTTTTTAAAGCAAGATAAAAGGAAAAAAAATAAAAAAAATAATGAAATTTGAATACATTACTTGCAAACCAAATTGATGCCTTTTAGAAATCTAACTTCTGAACAAAGACAAACTTTAGGGTTTTAAAAGTGCAAAGATAACTACAATAAATAATGCTGCAACACTGAGTGTCAATCTAGGCCCTAGCACTAAAGGGTTAATTAAGGAAGCGTATGTACATCTAAGGTCTGTACCATCTGCAGCAAACAAACCTCTAACTGTTCATTTGATATCAGAAATCACCAGAAGATCATATGTCTGAATCAAGCATGATATTACAGTTTCTGGACATATCTAGCCATCCCCTATCCCCCCCCCCCCCCCCCCCCTCCCCCCAAACCCACACGAGCCGAGTGAACTGTCTTTGATGCATCACCTAAATGTAAAGAGAAGGGAATATAATAATCCACCATAAAAGTCAGGCTGCCTTCACACATGCGGTTTATTCTCACAGTTTTATATATGGGTTTTCCATTTCTATTTATTTTGAAAATAAGCCCAGGATAGTCCTAAAATTACAAAAATAAATGAATAAAAATGTACCGACTAGATCACCGTTGTTCTGCAAGGGAATCTATCAACGGGTTATTGCTACCTCATCTGAGAGTAGCATGATGTAGGGGCAGGAACACCGATTCCAACAATGTGTCCCTTACTGGGCTTTTTGAGTTTGAGGGTTCCGCGCAGGATCTTAGTGAGAGCTCAGATGTTGCTCCTGGGATCCGTGGTAGCCATTTTCCCAACTTAGGGGTCACTGCTCCAAGTGCTCCTATCACCACCGGAATCACTGTTGCCATCACCTTCCACACCTTCTCCAGTTCTCCTTTCAGGCCCTGGTATTTCTCCAGCTTCTCATACTTCTTTCTGGTGTTGGTGTCACTTGGCACTGCCACATTTATTATCATTGCTGTCTTCTAATCCTTGTCTACTATCACAATGAAACTTTCTCATGGCACTTGCACGGACGTCAGAAAGGTGAAGCGAGTTCATTGGCCGTGAACTTGCAGGAGCTGGACCCATCGTGGAACAAATGGATTAAAAGCATCTTTGCGGAAAAGTGAGGAATATTGTTGTTTGCTTTTTTACATCTTTTGCAGATGACGAGGGCATCGGGGGAATGGGCGAGGTTGTAAGTGTGGTTTAATTAAGCTTATTAAAGGAATCAGTGTCTTTCTTTCAATTAAAGGACTTTTTGTCTGTTTTATTCTAAGGTGAATATGGGGTTTGTAATGGTGGTGTCTTATTGACGCCTTTCTAGTACTAACATCGGGGCTTGATGTCACCTGACAATACAAAGGTAACATCAACCCCCCAAAATATCACCCCACTTGTCACCGCTACAGGGCAACTGGGAAGAGCAAGGCTAAGTGGCAGAATTGGCGCATCTTAGAGATGCGCCTTTTCTGGGGCGGCTGAGAGCTGATGTTTTTAGCCTGAGGCGCCAGTATCCATGGTGCCTTCCTTGGCTATTAATATCAGTCCGCAGCTGTTTGCATAGCCTTTGCTGGTTATTAATTATAGGGGGACCCCATGTCATTTTATTTTTGGGGTCCCCTATTTTAATAGCCAGTAAAGGCTAAATATACAGCTCGGCGAGCTGCTATTAACAGCCTAGGAAGCTCCATGGGTATTAGCCCCTTCCCAGGCTATCAACATCGGCCTCCAGCCGTCGGTTTTTCCTCTGCTGGTTACAAAAATTGTGCTGGAGCCTACGCCTTTTTTTTCACTAAAAATAATCTTTTATTAATTAAATACATGTACAGTAATCTGCACAAACACTGTACTAACTGTATACAGTACAGATCAAACGTTTGGACACACCTTCTCATTTAAAGATTTTTCTGTATTTTCATGATTATAAATTGTACATTCACACTGAAGGCATCAAAACTATGAATTAACACATGTGGAATTATATACTTAAAAAGTGTGAAACAACTGAAATTATGTCTCATTCTAGTTCTTCAAAGTAGCCACCTTTTGCTTTGATGACTGCTTTGCACACTCTTGGCATTCTCTTCATGAGCTTCAAGAGGTAGTCACCGGAAATGGTTTTCCAACAATCTTGAAGGAGTTCCCAGAGATGCTTAGCACTTGTTGGCCCTTTTGCCTTCACTCTGCGGTCCAGTTCACCCCAAACCATCTCGATTGGGTTCAGGTCTGGTGACTGTGGAGGCCAGGCCATCTGGCGTAGCACCCCATCACTCTCCTTCTTAGCCCTTACACAGCCTGGAGGTGTGTTTGGGGTCAATGTCCTGTCGAAAAATAAATGATGGTCCAACTAAACGCAAAGCGGATGGAATAGCATGCCGCTGTAAGATGCTGTGGTAGCCATGCTTGTTCAGTATGCCTTCAATTGTGAATAAATCCCCAACAGTGTCACCAGCAAAGCACCCCCACACCATCACACCACCATGCTTCACGGTGGGAACCAGGCATGTAGAGTCCAACCGTTCACCTTTTCTGCGTCGCACAAAGACACTGTGCTTGGAACCAAAGATCTCAAATTTGGACTCATCAGACCAAAGCACAGATTTCCACTGGTCTAATGTCCATTCCTTGTGTTCTTTAGCCCAAACAAGTCTCTTCTGCTTGTTGCCTGTCCTTAGCAGTGGTTTCCTAGCAGCTATTTTACCATGAAGGCCTGCTGCACAAAGTCTCCTCTTATTAGTTGTTGTAGAGATGTGTCTGCTGCTAGAACTCTGTGTAGCATTGACCTGGTCTCTAATCTGAGCTGCTGTTAACCTGCAATTTCTGAGGCTGTTGACTCGGATAAACTTATCCTCAGAAGCAGAGGTGACTCTTGGTCTTCTTTTCCTGGGGCGGTCCTCATGTGAGCCAGTTTCTTTGTAGCGTTTGATGGTTTTTGACACTGCACTTGGGGACACTTTCAAAGTTTTCCCAATTTATCGGACTGACTGACCTTACTTTCTTAAAGTAATGATGGCCACTCGTTTTTCTTTACTTAGCTGTTTTTTTCTTGCCATAATACAAATTCTAAGGCCACATTCACACGTTCCTTTTTATCCTGCGGGTTCTCCCGCAGCGGATTTGATAAATCTGCAGGGCAAACCCGCTGCGGTTATCCCTGCAGATTTATCGCGGTTTGTCCTGTGGGTTCCGCTGCGGGATTTACCCCTACTATTGATGCTGCATATGCAGCAATATGCAGCATCAATAGTAGTGTTAAAAATAGTAAAATCATGATGATATACTCACCCTCTGACGTCCCGATCTCCTGGGCGCTGCAGGCAGCGGTCCGGTTCCAAAGATGCTGTGCGACCAGGACCTTCGGTGACGTCACGGTTCCGCAGTAAAAACCGCATAGTGTGAACATGGCCTAACAGTCCATTCAGTAGGACTATCAGCTGTGTATCCACCAGACTTGTGCTCAACACAACTGATGGTCCCAACCCCATTTATAAGGCAAGAAATCCCACTTATTAAACCTGACAGGGCACACCTGTGAAGTGAAAACCATTTCCGGTGACTACCTCTTGAAGCTCATCAAGAGAATGTCAAGAGTGTGCAAAGCAGTCATCAAAGCAAAAGGTGGCTACTTTGAAGAACCTAGAATATAAGACATAATTTCAGTTGTTTCACACTTTTTTGTTAAGTATATAATTCCACATGTGTTAAATCATAGTTCTGATACCTTCAGTGTGAATTTACAATTTTCAGAGTCATGAAAATACAGAAAAATCTTTAAACGAGAAGGTGTGTCCAAATTTTTGGTCTGTATTGTATGTCACAGACATCTGTATATCTACCTATTCTATTTGTATTTACTGTATCTGTAATCCAGTTCTTCTATCCTACACATATACACACACACACACATTTTATGCTGAATGGGGGTATATAATCAGTAAAGTCAACAGTGATCTAACCCATTAGAGTTTAGTAGCTGTGCAATATAGAATAAATATACTCAAAACCAATATATCAAAACATGCCTGCATAATGAAAATGTAATAACATATCCATTACCAACAGAGTAGATGGGGTCCAGGCGTCCACCACACCCAACGCGCATTTCGCAATGAAACGCTTCGTCCACGGGTGGTTAGTCGCTGGTAAGGGAACTTTTTATAGTGCCATAGGCCAATAGAGGGGGATGGGGTGTGTGATCCTATCCAAGCGGTCACATGATCGGAGAAAGCCGGCCCGCCTGAGCAGGGATCCTCACAGCAGAAGGAGCTCTTCATGTGATGACTGGGCGGCACCTCCGGTCATGTGATCAAAGGGACACCCGGTCACGGGGTAAAGGAATCCACATGGTGGGGTATAATCATGTGATTTTGCGGAGTCCACAAAACAAGGTAATGAGACATTCGGAGGATCAGGAGTTCTGAGGAATAGTGAAGTGCCAGGAGGAGTGAAATAAATTACCCTGATGTAAGTGAGGTTTGTAATACATAGTGATGTGAAAAAAGAAGGACCGCAATGTCCCAGTAACTAGGCAGTTCGCCATTTACCAGTCCATTGCATGCCTTGCCCTGGTAATTATACCTTAAAAATTAATAATTATGGTATTACTCATGTAGCCTTACATGGGATGCTACCCAATTACTAATGCGTTATATACGTGCTTTTGTTATATGCCATTACCCTTTCGTACATTTATTATATTGTTGTACGTGTCCAGGCTGTGCCACCTATCTACCTAATCTGTGTTTTTTATTCCCCTATTGCCCTTATGGCCTGATTTTATTAGTGTTTACATCAATAAACTTGATTTTGCCTTTTCATAAAGTCTTTTTCTAGGTGTTTCTTACAATTTTATGCTTCATATAAGATCTCAGTATAGGTGTCTTAGGCCGGGGTAACACTTGCGAGTGTGATGCGAGAAACCCGCACATCAATACCCGGCACTGCCACCGGCACTCAGGACCGGAGGATTCAGCTGCATAGAAATACATGCAGACGCACGCTCCGTTCCCAAGTGCCGGAGGCAGCGCAGGGTATTGATGCGCGAGTTTCTCGCATCACACTCGCAAGTGTGACCCCAGCCTTATTCTCAGATTAGGTGGCAAAAATCTGTTGACAGATTCACTTTTAGTACTTCTGTCTGTCTTCCCCACTTCCAGTGGGAGACATATAGTGGCCACTGCAGCAGTCATGTGCATACACGTCTGTGCATAAATGTGGCTCTTTCCATACTAGTTTACGAAGTGCTCAGCTGTTGTGTGTAACTCTCAGGAAAGACAATGGAGATCACTCGTGGCCACCTTGACACCTCTCCTTTTCCTTCCCAATGTCAAATGAGCAGGGGATTCCCATTCTGCGAATGTATGAAAATCCCAGAAATGGAACCTCCTCCTTATAAGATATTTATGGCATATACTTTCAGATAAAATTCCCCTTTATGCTTTTTAATATGGTCCTTCGGCGTAGTACAATCTAAAAATGTTGCCCAAGAACCAAAAAAAGGTTGGGCACCTGATTTACACGATCTGCTGCTAAAGACTTGGCGCAGATACGACAGGACACCTTCAGATGTCTTCTAAAGTCCAGGCCTTTAAGGGTTTGTACAGCTTTGGGGTATAAGTCTGCAGTCACTATGTGACTGCAGACTTGTGAACCCTCTCAGAGAACAAAGTGCTCGCTGTCAGGATTCTACGGTACCAGTACCAGGAATGATCAGACACATGACCACAAGTATGTGATTATCATACATGTGGTCACGTACCAACTAGACGTGGGCAGCCTCATTCAATACAAGTGAATTGAACAAGGTCGAATAAGTCTAGTCGAAATGTGGCCGGCACCAGAAAATCTTCAAAGTGCAATGCGCGTGCTGCAAGGCTTCATAAGTCTGCTGTCACAGAATGTACCCCAAGCTTGGAAAACCTATTGAAAGGGTCAGCTGATTTAGCGGTACATGGCAAACATAGGCAAAGTTAGGCAGGTAGTATGTTACAGCTGATGGCTGAATATTTTACACCTCATTTAATAGTGCTGCCATATTTCTAAAATACAGCAGAACCCTATCCATTATTAACGTGACCTGTACAAAACTGGATTGTTTTATTTTCAAAAGCGAACAAAAAGGGAATGACTTCAAGCATGTCTAATATGCAAGATAGCAGCGGGAAGAACCTGAGACGCCTGACACAGCATTGCGTGGTTAGGTAACAACACTATAGTGCAGTACTACAAGAGAAACGCAGCTTGTAATGTGGAAGGAGTCAAACCTCAGGACTTCATCTAAATCTTATGGTTCATACTTAGGGGTTGTGAACCTTTTGGGGGCAATTTTTTTTTTACTTTAAAGCTAAAATTCAATTTTTACAACCGTTTTTCTTTCAAACATTTTGCCCCATTTGACATAGTTTTTGGGTTACACTATTGCGGTCTGTAAAATGAGTTACCATAACTAAAAAATAGTCAGTGAGCTTATTTATACTGAGTCCAATAGTAGAGAAAACACACATCCGCACTGCTCAAAGGTCCAACTCAGTGACCGTATTATAATATCGGTCTAGCACCACAGAAAGTGATACTGGCTGTATGAATCCTTTACACCTGAATCAACGGGGTGCTGCTGCCAGGAAAAATGTGTGCAGAATCCAAATGGCAAAAAAGAAAAAGTAGGCGCGCACTTACCCTGTTGCGGTGACAGTCTGCTCTGCTTTCCGGCTCACAGACAGTACAGGAGGAGAGCAGAGAAGCAGAGCGCAGCGCTGGAGGACAGACGGCTGTAGGTAAGTATGTAGTGTTTGTTTTTTTTTACTTTTAGGATGGTAACCAGGGTAAACATCGGGTTACTAAGCGCGGCCCTGCGCTTAGTTACCCGATGTTTACCCTGGTTACCGGCATCGTTGGTCGCTGGAGAGCGGTCTGTGTGACAGCTCTCCAGCGACCAAACAGCGACGCTGCAGCGATCCGGATCGTTGTCGGTATCGCTGCAGCGTCGCTAAATGTGAAGGGGCCTTAAGATAATCAGATGTCTGTTTTCCCATTATAGTGTATGGCAGGGGTGTCAAACTGCATTCCTCGAGGGCTGCAAACAGGTCATGTTTTCAGGATTTCCTTGTACTGCACAGGTGATAATTTAATCTCCTAGACAAATAATGAGTTGGTGATTAAATTATCACCTGAGCAGTACAAGGAAATCCTGAAAACATGACCTGTTTGCAGCCCTCGAGGAATGCAGTTTGACACCCCTGGTGTATGGGAATGTTCACATGTCCGTCTTTTTTGTGGACCGATTGCATTTCAAGGACAGACAGTTTGACACAATTTCAAATGAATGGGTCCATCACATGAGCATTGTATGGTTTCTACTGTTTAGTGTACGCCTTGTTTTATATTTGTTTGTTTTTTGTATATGTGAAACTGATAGTAAAAATGGATACAAGGACCAAAACGGATGACAATTGGATCCAGCAAACTGATAAAAGTATATCTTTTTTTTTGCAAAGAAAAAATAAAAACCTGACATGTGAATTAGGCCTTAAGGTGGCCGTACACCCTAGATAGCTGTGAAGCAAACCACAGGAGTGACAGCTCCCGATTTAATGGAAGAAACAATTACGGTAGTAGTTTGAAATCATCTGTTGTGGATAGAGTCGGGAGGGGTCTCCATGCACATTAGGTATGAAGTGTAGGATCAATTGGTTGTAACCAGAGGAAGCCGTCTTTTCCAGTGGTTACTTGTATTTTATAATCATTCTCCATTGCTGTATTGGATTTTGGCTTTCCGTGCTCCTTGCAGAACATTTCTGACATTCTCACAGCAGACGATGCAAACAAAGATGCCGTATGCCACTGACAGAGATGGATGGAGCCCACGACTACACAATGTATGGTGGGCTGAAGGCAAAACCACCCGCTACATTGGTGTGCAATTTGGCAAGTTTTTGTCCAGCCTTGCTGTAGTGCACCCCCTGACATGTCAGTGATTAGTGGGGGTCTGAGAAATGTCATTGAAGTAGTAGGCATCTATGTGTCTGCACCTTCACATTTGCTGCTAGATTATTTTCCCTTCTGCAATATACTACAGGGAGATAAGGGAACGCATGACAAATAGTGATGGCGTGTGCGGTTGTAGTGGAGGTCGTACTCGCGTCTCCATTGTAACAATGACGGCATGGCGGCCATGTCACTGAACGAATGCACAGTGTCTGGAGTCAATACTGACAGATTGCAATAAATCCTCAGCAGCGGCGGTCCTTCAGCCGTCCTCAACGTCTAGTGAAAAAATCACCTAATATAACCCTTTTTTGTGGGTTTCGTTGTTTCCTACCCTTCTTCCAAGAGCCATAAGTTTTGGGGGGAGCTCTAATTTTTAATGACTTTCTTCTTACCATTCAATCAACAGGAAAAAAAAATATCTTTCCAAGTGCTGTGACATGGTGAACAAAAAAAAAAAATTCACAAAGGATTTGTTTTTATGACATTCGTGGGCCACTAAAAATTACCTGGTAATATGATTCTTCAGGTCAGTACGATTATGGAGACAAACATATGGCTTTTCTTTATATATACCGTATTTTAGTAGTTACAACAACAACAAAAAAAATCCGAACTGTAGAAAAAGAAAAAAAAATACACGGCTTGTGTCAACATGTAACTTTTAATTTTTTCCTTGATGGACCAATGTGTGCTAACTGGCCAAACAAGTGTTATCAGAAAAGTTTATTTCGGATAATTGCTCCATGTGAACACGCCATCCAACACAAAGACTTGTCACCTCATTGCATCTTTAGGAGAAGAAAATCCTTCTTGTCGGCAGCTCGTTTTTTACCAACAGAGGACACGCTGCCGACAACAATGAACCGCTTTGAGATCACGTAGACAGTGACAGCACCATGTAAATGGAATCAAACGATAGATGCTTGACTTGCTGTGTCATCGATACACTCATTATGGGAACATTACCGGCCCATGTAATTGGCTTTAACTAGAGATGGGCGGACCCATGGAAGTTCCGGTTCTGGCACCTGACCCAAACTGTTTAAGTTCGGTTCAGCTACCAAAACTTCCACCAGGACCACATAGAAAATAATGGATACCCAGAATGCTAAGAAAAGAAAAAAAATCTCTTGCGCTCTCCTCTGCCACAGACTAAGGCTACTTTCACACTAGCGTCGGAATCTCCCCGTCGCAATGCGTCGGGCAGAGATTCCGACGCTAGCGTTTAACGCACTGCACAACGGAGGCAGCGGATGCATTTCTCCGGCGCATCCGCTGCCCCATTGTGAGGTGCGGGGAGGTGGGGGCGGAGCAAAAAACGTTACATGTAGTGTTTTTTGCTCCCGACGGTCCGCCAAAGCAGGACGCATCCGTCGCACGACGGATGCGACGTGTGGCAATCCGTCGCCAATACAAGTCTATGGGGAAAAAACGCATCCTGCAAGCACTTTTGCAGGATGCGTTTTTTCTGCAAAACGACGCATTGTGACGGATTGCAGTTAACGCTAGTGTGAAAGTAGCCTTACCCAAAAGACTGCTCCAGAATTCAGGCACAATCTATGAACATTTCTGTTCGGGTTCGCCCAACATCTAGATGTACCAAATCACCAATTAGGGCTGTGGAGTCGGTAAGCCAAACCTCTGACTCCTCAATTTCCATGACACAGACTCCATGACTGACTCCACAGCCCCGTCACCAAGTGATCATTGAAACATCCATGTGCTCTTTATGGTCGCCACAGAGAGAAAGCCCTTGTTTCGAAAGCAAAGAAAGGATGTAAAGACATCACTTTCCTTGCAGAAACAGGAATGGACTGACTGGCAGCTTATCCTGAGAGGAGCCAGTTAACAGAAGCCACCAATGGAGCATCTGGAGGTAAGGAGATGGTCCTAGAACGACAATCCTCCAACAGTTTGGATCGACAGACCATCTCCTAATTTGTATGGAAGGCGCCCCCCCCTAAACCCCCAAACCCCCCCCCCCCCCCCCCCCACAGGTGATGTTGGGAGTGAGAAGAGCGAAGAGAAGACCATCAGGGGAGCCTAGCAGTGGTTCTCCCGTTGAGAACACTCGAACATAAGGCTGCAGCGACCATTCTTATTCTTATGGGGAATCAGAAGAGGCAGCCATCCACCAAACTACCAATGTGGAGATTTAGGCTGGGTTCAGACGACTGTACGAGAAATGACCCTTTTTAGTTCAGAAATAATGACTATTTCATCCATGCTGGGAAAGCGCTCATCTGAACCAACACATTCACATACATTGATCCATGAACTGTTTTGCACAGACAACACACGGACTGAAAACACAGTCATTGGAAATCAGCTTTAGAAGTAAAAATTGGCATAAAGGGGGATCCCCACATTTACAAGGTAGAAAGAAGAACTGGTCTGTCAGAACGGCTCAGAAGTAGATATGCTTTACATGGATAGACATTTATGAATGGCCGCCATCATCTTGACCTAAAAGGGATCACCAAACCCTATCAGCCACAACGACGCAACTCTCACCCTGGAGGACCTGGCATTATAAAACAGACGCCCTGATGTAACTGGACAGTAAGTAATGCTTCATATCTCCTGTGGAGGCGCTGCAGAGGAACCGAACACTTGCTTCTAAGGCACGATAACGATCATAGATGATCTTGGAAAGACAACATGTGATCAACTTTATTGCGCAGAAAATACTCTAAAACAGAGTTTGTGCAAAAAGCGCACAACCCTAGGTATTTGCATAGAAAAGCGTTAGCATATCCACGCCAATCTTGTGAGGGGTCCGCAGTGCTGCCTTCATATCACATTTCCTCTGGATCGGCTAATCTGTTAGTAGGGACAGTCATGTGAATTACCAGGTAAAGGATTTCTTCCATAGAAGTGAATAGAAAGCATCAGAGTCCTGCCTTGTACAGTTTCTTGATGAATGAACTGCAGCAATTACACAACTCTGCTGGACTGCAAAAAAAAATGAACTCAGCAGTCAGCAGGGACTGAGATAGGAAGCTCCGGCCCATCATGGACCACAAGATAGTATTTCCCCCTCCCCTCTGTTTATTTCAACACGGTAAGAGACAAGAGGTTCCTGGGCGGCTACTTATCTCCCGACAGAACAGTCTATTGTCCCATATGCTCGATACTCACTTTCAGCCATTTTAATTACTAAAGATCTCAGGCAACTCTGTGTTCTCAGGCTTTAAACTGAATTTGTAACCGGGTTTTTGCTGCCTCAACTGAGAGCAGAATAATATAGGGGCACAGACCCTGATTCCGGGGATGTGTCACTTACTGGGGTGCTTGCTGTTATTTGGTAAAAATCAATGATTTCTCCGCTGAAAATCTAGCAGTGCGCAGAATGATGAGCCCTGTTTAACCCCGTCTCCACCACGGACTGGCAGATTTCTGTGTACACTGTGCATAGGCAGAAAGTTGCCAATCTGTGGTGGGGGCAGGTTATACAGAGCTCATGATTATGGAGGACTACATGGTAGTAGGATTACAAGTCCTCTAGTGATAATCTCCTGCTGAGAAAACAGATCTTATCAAAACTACAGGAAGCAGACTATTAGTGATACAACTCTGTAATCAGTGTCTCTATCTCTACATTATGCTGCTGGCAAGTTAAGTGCCAAAAAAACTTGTGACAAATTTCCTTAACACAAGTAGGCAAACCCTGCCATTTTGCGATTACCAGTTACACCATGTCTGCCGTCATCCCTTCACCCAGAAAAACTGTGTAAAAACAGGAATTGAGAGTCCATGCTCCAGTGTAATATGTTATGCAGAAGATTGAGAAGCCCGTTTCCAAAAAAAATAAATAAATAAAACATATCCACAATGCTGGGGTCACACATTACACCCACTGCCAATGAGCGACTGACATGACAATATGATGCGCTTTACCACTTGGCCATTGATAATATGAAAATCACGTTGATTTCCTGCAACAAAACCCATGTGTGCGGTTTCAGACGATTCATGGTCCTAACATGTGAGCCCTGTGCCTGTTTGCTTGTAACAACGTATCAGTGCAGACACAGAACATGTGCAAGTGCTCAGACCCCGAGTGCCCGGGGGTATTCTGCAATTTGCAAAATTCACCGTAAATGCATGTGAACACAAATTGTATGGAGGTGGTGCTGGATGCGAGCCCATTCCATACATGGCTAATGGCGGCACCTCAGCCCACATTCACACTTTCAGTTTTTTACATCGGTGTTTGTGAGCCAAAACCAGGAGTGGGTGATAAATACAGAAGTGGTGCACATGTTTCTATTATACTTTTCCTCTGATTGTTACACTCCTGGTTTTGGCTGAGGCTACGTTCACATTAGCGTTGCGCGCCGCTGCGTCGGCGACGCAACGCACGACGCACGCAAAAACGCGTGCAAACGCACGCAAAAACGCTGCGTTTTGCGACGCGTGCGTCGCTTTTTGACGAAAATCGGACGCAAGAAAAATGCAACTTGTTGCATTTTCTTGCGTCCGACGCTAGCGTCAAAAACGACGCACGTGTCGGAAAACGCAACGCGAAAAACGCATGCGTCCCCCATGTTAAACATAGGGGCGCATGACGCGTGCGTCGCCGCTGCGTTTCCCGACACAGCGTCGTGAAACGCTAATGTGAACGTAGCCTTACAAATACTGATATCAAATACTGACCAAATACTGAACATGGCCTCAGTTTTACTGCTGTGATCGGTGTTCGCTCCAATTGCAGCAATGTAATCTCCTATTAAACGTCCTGCAACAAAATTGCCGGGTGCTGATGTCACTGTCATGGCAGCAGGGGGTCTACTGATAGACTGTATACCTATAAAACCCACCCTGGGGTATTGCACAGTGAATTATACAAGCAATCGCAGGTTCAGATCACATATACATATAAATATATATATATAATATTTATTTATGTTATATTGCCCCCTTTTGTCCAATTTTTGTAAATTTTCTCGGCTAGTGAACAACTGTCCAAACTAAAACTAATAAGATATTATATTTCTCGCAATCAATGAATGCAGGAAACGGTGAGGAGAAAAATGGCAGAACTGCTGTTCTATTCTCATTTCGCCTCCCCCAAGTCCCCTCAAGAAGTCGTTTGAACCCCAACATAGACGTGATAAAAACTACGTCTCATCCCACCAAAAAAAAAAAAAGTGAGACTAACAACTTTATCAATCAAAAAACCAAATGGATAGCTCTTTGAAATCAGAAATAAAGAGGGCTCCACTGCGGCTGTCACCCATGGAACCCCAGAAAGCAAGCAGGAACATGGGACATTGAATATAAAGTATCTAATGGGTTAGCAGCATTTACACTGCTTAACCTTCATCAGGCTACATAATATTACAATGTTAACAGGCTGCAGAGGTACAATTGTACCTTCATATATATTTTATTGAAATTTGGCCAATATATTCCGGACCAAAACTGCAGAGATGTCACGAAATTTCAGCCCTCTACGGCCTTTCGAAAAAAAAAGTTATTGCAATTTTAAAACAGAATAGTTACAATTGTACCTACTCAGCCGGACGGAGGTTAAGCAATGAAAGCAATGACTAATGTCAGGCAGGTGATGGGCACTTAGATACAGGTGGCAGGCAGTCGGGTGCGGGGGGAACGCCTGTCGGGGGCGCGGGGGGGGGGGGGGGAACGCCTGTCGGGGGCGCGGGGGGGGGGGGGGGGGAAACGCCTGTCGGGGGCGCGGGGGGGGGGGAACGCCTGTCGGGGGCGCGGGGGGGGGGAACGCCTGTCGGGGGCACGGGGGGGGGGGGGAACGCCTGTCGGGGGCGGGGGGGAACGCCTGTCGGGGGCGCGGGGGAGGGGAACGCCTGTCGGGGGAGGGGAACGCCTGTCGGGGGCGCGGGGGGGGGGGGGGGGAACGCCTGTCGGGGGCGCGGGGGGGGGGGGGGAACGCCTGTCGGGGGCGCGGGGGGGGGGGAACGCCTGTCGGGGGCGCGGGGGGGGGGGGGAACGCCTGTCGGGGGCGCGGGAAGGGAACGCCTGTCGGGGGCGCGGGGGGGGAAACGCCTGTCGGGGGACGGTGGGGAACGCCTGTCGGTCGGGGGCGCGGGGGGGGGGGGGAACGCCTGTCGGGGGCGCGGGGGGGGGGGAACGCCTGTCGGGGGTGCGGGGGGGGGGGAACGCCTGTCGGGGGGGAACGCCTGTCGGGGGCGCGGGGGGGAACACCTGTGGGGGCGCGGGGGGGGGAACGCCTGTCGGGGGCGCGGGGGGGGGGGAACGCCTGTCGGGGGCGCGGGGGGGGAACGCCTGTCGGGGGCGTGGGGGGGGGGAACGCCTGTCGGGGGCGGGGGGGGGGGGGGAACGCCTGTCGGGGGCGGGGGGGGGGGGGGGGGAACGCCTGTCGGGGGCGGGGGGGGGGGGGAACGCCTGTCGGGGGCGGGGGGGGGGGGAACGCCTGTCGGGGGCGCGGGGGGGGGGGGGAACGCCAGTCGGGGGCGCGGGGGGGGGGGGGGAACGCCTGTCGGGGGCGCGGGGGGGGGAACGCCTGTCGGGGGCGCGGGGGGGGGGGGAACGCCTGTCGGGGGCGCGGGGGGGGGGGGGAACGCCTGTCGGGGGCGCGGGGGGGGGGGGAACGCCTGTCGGGGGCGCGGGGGGGGGGGGGAACGCCTGTCGGGGGCGCGGGGGGGGGGGGGAACGCCTGCCGGGGGCGCCGGGGGGGGGGAACGCCTGTCGGGGGCGCGGGGGGGGAACGCCTGTCGGGGGCGCGGGGGGGGGGGAACGCCTGTCGAGGGGGGCGGGGGGGGGGAACGCCTGTCGGGGGCGCGGGGGGGGGGGGAACGCCTGTCGGGGGCGCGGGGGGGGGGGGGGAACGCCTGTCGGGGGCGCGGGGGGGGGGAACGCCTGTCGGGGGCGCGGGGGGGGGGAACGCCTGTCGGGGGCGCGGGGGGGGGGGGGGGAACGCCTGCCGGGGGCGCCGGGGGGGGGGAACGCCTGTCGGGGGCGCGGGGGGGGAACGCCTGTCGGGGGCGCGGGGGGGGGGGAACGCCTGTCGAGGGGGGCGGGGGGGGGGGAACGCCTGTCGGGGGGGGCGGGGGGGGAACGCCTGTCGGGGGGGCGGGGGGGTGAACGCCTGTCGGGGGGGGGGGGGGGAACGCCTGTCGGGGGGGGGGGGGAACGCCTGTCGGGGGGGCGGGGGGGCAACGCCTGTCGGGGGGGCGGGGGGGAACGCCTGTCGGGGGGGGCGGGGGGGAACGCCTGTCGGGGGGGCGGGGGGGAACGCCTGTCGGGGGGGCGGGGGGGAACGCCTGTCGGAGGGCGGGGGGGGAACGCCTGTCGGGGGGCGGGGGGGAACGCCTGTCGGGGGGGCGGAGGGGGGGGGAACGCCTGTCGGGGGGGCGGAGGGGGGGGGAACGCCTGTCGGGGGGGGCGGAGGGGGGGGGGGGAACGCCTGTCGGGGGCGCGGGGGGGGGGGGGAACGCCTGTCGGGGGTGCGGGGGGGGAACGCCTGTCGGGGGGGAACGCCTGTCGGGGGCGCGGGGGGGAACGCCTGTGGGGGCGCGGGGGGGGGGGGGAACGCCTGTCGGGGGCGCGGGGGGGGGGGGGAACGCCTGTCGGGGGCGCGGGGGGGGGGGGGGAACGCCTGTCGGGGGCGGGGGGGGGGGAACGCCTGTCGGGGGCGGGGGGGGAACGCCTGTCGGGGGCGCGGGGGGGGGGGGGAGGAACGCCTGTCGGGGGCGCGGGGGGGGTGGAACGCCTGTCGGGGGCGCGGGGGGGGGGGGAACGCCTGTCGGGGGCGCGGGAAGGGAACGCCTGTCGGGGGCGCGGGGGGAGAAACGCCTGTCGGGGGACGGTGGGGAACGCCTGTCGGTCGGGGGAGCGGGGGGAACGATACAAACTGCACCATCCAGGAAAGGGTTAATCTGGTGATCACGTGATGGCCCTATGTGTAGGGGCAGCTGACAGTCTGTGATGTGACACCTGAAGGATACAGGCCTGGACCACTCTATGTCCCCCAGGCCAGTGTCCACCCCTCACATGAGGACACATCCCCGCCGGGCTCACCTCTTGGGCGCAGGATGCTCCATGTTGTATCTAGCCGCTGACACCGTCCACTCCAAACTCTACGGTAAAGCGAATGGTTCCGGAACCGCCACTAACTCCGCACAACTTCCATGTTGTGCCTCACACACATCCCTCCTCCTCTCCCTCACTACACTGCAACCCAACCTGGCGCCGCCACTAAGCGTCCGCCCCTCAGACAGACACCAGGCACGGAGTGGCCACATCGGTCACAACGTCGTCTTCTGATTGGTCATGCCTCCTATCAGTTAGGTGACGCTAGCTAGCATGTTACTTCTATCGTATTGATGCACAAACAGAGAGTCGGAAGCGACATGGATAACACAGAGCATGCTGGGAGAAAGAGGCGGGGCAAAGTCGTGAAAAGGGCGGGGTTTAAGAATATAAGTCCACCCAGTCTAGAGTTTGTCAATTTCAAAGCAAAGCAGAATAGAATATAAGCATAGTGACGAGAGCGTGTAGTCAGCGGCTGAGCAATGAGCGGACGTGACCGCGCCGGAGCCGGGGCTGAGCCTAGAGGACGCTGCTCCCTATGGAGTGTAGCACGGGCCCTGCCATGAGCGCTCCCGGTCCCTTCCTCCAGTCCACTACAGAATCCCTCATACCTCAGGCTCAGACACATCTGAGGAAAATACTGATGAAATTATAGTTTACTCCTTGACCACCTAGTCTTTTTTGCTGCTTTTGCTTCCCCCCTCCAAAAAAAGTGGAAATTGTATTTACTTTTTTGTGTTTTGTTATGTAACAGGGTTAGGCTACGTTCACATTAGCGTTGTGTGCCGCTGCGTCGACGGCACAACGCACGCAAAAACACTGCGTTTTGCGACGCATGCGTCATTTTTTGCCGAAATTTGGACGCAAGAAAAATGCAACTTGTTGCGTTTTCTTGGTCCGACGCTTGCGGCAAAAAAGACGCATGCGTCGCACAACGCAACAAACAAAAACGCATGCGTCCCCCATGTTAAATATAGGGGCGCATGACGCATGTGTCGCCGCTGCGTCGCCCGACGCAAACTAGCATAACGCTAGTGTGAACGTAGCCTTAGCGTAATATAATTTTTAATCTAACTATAGCCGTAAGCCTAAGCCGAACTTTAATTCTAAGCCTTATCCTAAATCTGTTCCTTGACCTAAATCTAACCCAAGACCTTAGCCTTACCCTGAATCTAACCCTAGATCTTAATTTTACCCTAAATCTAACCGTAGATCTCAACCTTACCCTAAATCTAACCATAGACCTTATCCCAACCCTAAATCTAACCCTAGATCTCAACCTTACCCTAAATCTAACCATATACCTTAGCCTTACCCTGAATCTAACCCTAGATCTTAATTTACCCTAAATCTAACCCTAGATCTCAACCTTACCCTAAATCTAACCGTAGATCTCAACCTTACCCTAAATCTAACCCTAGATCTCAACCTTACTCTAAATCTAACCATAGACCTTAGCCTAACCCTAAATCTAACCCTAGATCTCAACCTTACCCTAAATTTAACCGTAGATCTCAACCTTACCCTAAATCTAACCCTAGATCTCAACCTTACTCTAAATCTAACCATAGACCTTAGCCTTACCCTATATCTAACCCTAGACCTTAGCCTTACCCTAAATTTAACTTTAGACCTTAGCCTAACCCTAAATCTAACCCTAGACCTTAGCCTTACCCTACATCTAACCCTAGACCTTAGCCTAACCCTAAATCTAACCCTAGACCTTATCCTTACCCTAAAACTAACCCTAGACCTTAGCCTTACCCTAAATTTAACTTTAGAACTTAGCCTTACCATAAATCTAATCCTAGACCTTAGCCTTACCCTAACCCGAGACCTTAGCCTTTTTTTATTTTCATAATGGTAACCGGAGAAAACTCACCCTAAAATTTGTTGTGCAATTTCTCCTGAGTACACTGATACCCCATATATGGGGGAAAACTACTGTTTTGGTGCACAGCAGGGCTTGGAAAGAAGGAGCGCCGTTTAACTTTTGAATGCAAAATGGGCAATCGAGAGCGGATGCCATGTCTCGTTTGGAGAGTCCCTCTTCTTAACCACTGGAACCCCCTACAAGTGACCCCATTTTTGACACTGGACCCCTGAAGGAACTTATCTAGATATGTGGTGAGAACTTTGAACCCCCAGGTGCTTCACATGCATTTATAATCTTTTCTCCAAAAGTGTCTTTTTAGCCCCAATTTTTTTATTTTCACAACAGTAGCAGAAGCTAATGGACCCCCCAAAATTGTTGCTAATAACTCATATGTGGTGGAAAACTACTGTTTGGGCACACAGCAGGCCTCGGAAGCGATGGAGTAACGGTTTGGAACACAGACTTTGATGGAGTGGTCTAAGTGTGCTATGTTGTGTATGGTGAGTCCCTGTTGTGCCTAAACGGTGGAAATCCCACACAAGTGACCCCATTTTGGAAATTACACCCCTCAATGAATTATCTAGAGGCATAGTTATAGTAATGATAATAATGATTTTGGTTTTACTGGTGTATGAATTTTTTATGTGATGGTATGTGTAAATTCTGCGCAGTACATCAGATTATAAAAGTGTGTTGTGTCAACAGGGTAAAAGCAAATTTTATTAATTTATTGGCATGTGGTACGCTTTGAAGCAATCGTTAATGCAAAGGCCAGGTTTCTCAGGGCAGGTTTTACAATGGTAAATTGTGTCTTTTCAGATTCCCCTCTTGGAGCATACTCTGCACCGTTTTTCTGATCTTCCTTTCTTCACTGTTTGGGGAACCATTCCGAGGAAATGTTGACCTGGGACAATACAGGCACCATCAGTTTCAGAAGTACTGGGACCCTCACCTTCCTGAGTGCCAAACATTAGGGCCTTGATGACTTCCTCCTGGAACTAAAGAAAGGTCCCCGTATTGCCTGCAGATCAAAACAGCACAATCGCATTGTACAGTGCCATCTGTACAATGTGCACGGCTAATTTTTTTTAACCATACTTTTGCTTTTCGCATGGCACTGTATGGTTTGAGGACCGGATTTAAGAGATCTACACCCCCATGTACTTATTATAATCCAAGAAACAATCTTGGGTTGTGGTACCTCGAACAGTAACATTGTAACTGTTGTCATGGTGTATGGTGGTCAAGATAAGGAGATCCCTCTTGTCCTTATACTTGACCACCAGCATGTTGTTGCTGCATTGGCCTCTGCTTTCGCCATTTCTCAGGAGATACTCAGTTAGCAGCTTAGGGAGGCCTCTCTGATTTCTTTGCACGGTGCCGCATGCCACTGTACCTCTGGCAGAGAGGGTCTTTATGAGTAGGATGCTGGTGTAAAAGTTATCTATGTTGAACTGATACTTCCTTATTCAGCAGTGGGTGCAGTAATTCCCACACAATTTTCCCACTCACCCCCAGGAGAACGGGGACATTCAGAGGGTTAATCTGGGTGACCTTTTCTTCGTAGACCCTAAATCTTTAATTCCATACATGGCCCTCATACTGGGCAGGTATTGTTGGAATTTTAGGCTTCCTTTAAAATTAACCAGAGATTCATCTATATCAATGTCCCTTTGGAGGTTGTACGCCTCAGCAAATTTTCTGCTGAAGTGTTCAACTACTGTCTGAATTTTATCAATGATAGGATCGTCTGGGGAAAGACACTGCACATTATCACTATGATGCAAACATTTTTGGATTGCTTCAAATCGTGTCCTTGTCATGGCCATACGGAATACCTGTTCACTGTAGAGAATATCAGTACTCCAGTATTGCTGAAGCTCTGGTTTTCTGACTATGCCCATATGTAGCACAATGCCCCAAAATGTCATAATTTCTGTTGCATTTACGGAGGTCCATCTGGCGTTTGATTATGTGGGATTTTGGGTGAAAAATTGATGGGCAAACAAATTTGTTTGAGCTACCATAAGGTTTATTATTTCCTTGCTGAAAAAGAATTTGACATTACCGAAATTGACTTTTTCAAATTGGATTCTTGATCTGCCCATGAAATCCAAAATAACAGGCTGATCTTTTTTGGGAGGGGAGTCCATATTGGATAGATTGCGGAAGGAGATAGTTATGCCCTACTGTGAGGAGGGAGCAGCCGCCATCTTGGATATGGGCATACTAACAGAGATTGGCGTGACTCCATTTTGTCTCCTGGTCATAGGTCTGCAGAGATGAGCACTCCTGGCCCCCACCTTTTCTCATGAATAAAGTTCCTTTTAGCATGGTAATGGAATTAAGCTCAGTGTAGCAGGCAGAAGGTACTTCAAGGCTCAATGAGGAAGCCACACCAGCAGGGGACAAGGAGGTGCCTGGGGGCTCAATTAAAGCATGCATTTCAAGTGGCCACAGGATACATGTCTATTGTGGCCTTCCAGTCGAACCGTCTACAAAACGGAATCATAAATTATGGACGCATCGTCCGAGGTACAGGCTCATAAAAAATATCCCCCTCGCCCTAAAGAAATTGCGCATCTGACAGTGCAACTCCCGGGTCCGTGGGAGTTCTGGGACCTGAGATATGGAGATCAGCCTCCCACAGTGACCGAATGGGTCCAGATTTGGTCCCTGTGCAACCGGCAGAGCAAACCTCGTGCACTGGTACCGCCCGTGTGCTTATCCGATCATCCTGAGAGAAGTTATCCCATTTATTAGATATTGGATACAGATCTTGCAGGGGAGCTGAGGGGTGGAGATTCTTAACCCGTCCAGGTACAGGGGGGGAGGGACACAGGGTTAAGAGCTGGGACCCTTGGAGAGTGGGGCAGAACAGAGGAAGATGACTAACTAAGGAACTAATGGAGAGGGTATGCCAGCCAGAGGGGAGCAAGCACACGCTTTCTGGGGGCTGTCCGGCTACTAAGTCTTGGACCTGCGGAACGTTGAGCCCCCCGGGTTCCACAAGCGACTTACCAGAACTGATAATATAAAATGACCATATTTTTGAGGAATATTCAGATAGAGCTATAGAAAACACATAAAAGAAACAAGAGCTTTTAAATTCCTAAATGTAACCAAGTAAACATGAAATAATCACTAATGTCAAGCCAATAGCCGTATAAAATACATATAGCTTTATTAATATTTCAAAATACAAGCCAGACAAACAAGTGCACATGATAAAATCAGAAAAGAACTGGTCAGGTCTAATGGCAATGATACAACCTGCTAGAGGTAGGCAATCCATATGAAAAAGGCACCATGAAGTATATAAAGTATATACCCAGTACAAAATATGTGTTAGGCTGGGTGACATGATATCACATGCATATAAGAAAAAGAGTAGCCTAGTAGAAACCTACTGTTTTAGATAGGCAAGAAATATACCGCATGTCACAGGAACATACTCACTATGAGTAATAGTAATAGCAAAATTACCATGTTCCCATGGAACTAAGGATAAAGTGCATAAGTATCAAAATGTAGGCATATCGTACCCATGGATGCCAAGGACCCACTGCACAGATGCCCCAACGCGCGTTTCGCTGCTGCTTCTTCGGAGGGGTGTTGGGGCATCTGTGCAGTGGGTCCTTGGCATCCATGGGTAAGATATGCCTACATTTTGATACTTATGCACTTTTGGTACTTTACCCTTAGTTCAGTCCATGAACTACCCTGAATCTGAGACCGCATTGGTGGTCCATGAAACTGAAGCCTTACCTGCAGTACAGGAGCCCTGAAGCCGCAACAGCAGTACTTAAACACTAAAGTCACACTGGCGGTACTTGAACCCTGAAGCCACCCCGGCGGTACATGAACCCTGAAGCCCCATTGGTTGTACCCGGAGCCACTCCAGCTGTACATGAGCCTGAAGTCACACCCGCAGTACCTGACCCTGAAGCCATTACAGTGGTAACTGAGCCTAAAACCTTTCTAGTGGTACTTGAACCAGCCTTTCCTGGTTAGTGTTCCTGAGTCCATACTGTTGGAGCCTGTTCCAGTATCCAAAATCAGTCCTGTCTGTGACTCCGATTCAGTGTCTGGTCTTCCCAATGACCCTGAACCTGTTTTGCCTCAACAGTGTTTGAATCCTGAAAGGCCAGTGACTCCGGGCCCGTGGCTGTGTCTGCGATCTTGACTCCTGGGGTCAGCAGCTGCAGTACAGAGACTGCTTAGGAGTAGTACCTGGAGGCTACCTGCAGCTCATGTCTAACTCCACCATCAGAAGTTTTAGCAAACACCAGGTAGCAGCATAGCCACACCCCTCCTAGATAAGTCTGGCTCGTTGCACAGTGGGTCCACGATCCACGTGTGTGACACTTTGACTGGGACCTCAAGTTCCAGAAATAAAACAATCTGGCAATTTATAGCTTAAATCCTGAACCATCAACTCCCTTCTGTGAGCCTTGGGCAGGCTCCCACTATATATAGTCCCCAGCTCTCTGCCACCAGTACTAATAAGGTTTACCCTGACCGTGATGTAGTCCCTACATTGCTTTATCATGATTAGCTTAATCTCTGATCCTGATGTCAGCCCATGTTTAGACTATTCTTCTGCCTGATAATTCAGTTCCTATCCCTGACCTCCTGCTATTGACTTGGCTTTTTGACCCTCCTCTGCCAACTTGCTCCATTGGCCAAGAGCTACTCTGTGGATCCAACCCAGGCACCCCTATATAAGTTCAGATCCCTGTAAAGGCTTTTAAAGGTGAAGGTTAGGGCAACCCCTGGGAAGCCCTATCAAGTGCTGCCAGGCTACCATGCACAGAGCACCCATGACAGCAGCCAGTTAGCAGCTCTCCACTGTTAAAAACTGAGGAAGGTCTTTAGCAGAGAACTAACTTCTATAAAATCCAAATAGGTCATATGGAAAAGGGACAACTTGCATAGGGACCAAATATACTGAGTAACCCAAATGATGGACTGAATTACACATTGAAATGCACTTAGATCAGGCTTAATATATGCTGACTTAAAACTTTGTCCTTCCTAAGAATAAACTTACTTCAGAAAGTGGTAGAACCTAAAATATGAATTTTTCATAAAACAGGTGTGAGTTACTGGCTGCACCGCCTGGTGTGTGGCATGTGTCCTTTACAAACACAGATTTACAATGGAGGGTATTTAGGTGGCTATGACTATATATATATGACTATTTTATGAAACTTTTATATAAATATTCACAAAATTGATAATGATAACGTTTACAGCAAAACGGGAAATTAAAAATAAAATGTGATTAAAGATGAATTATCTATACCCAATCAAAAATTTACAGCGTCTTTTCAAGTGACTGTATAAATAGAAATTCCCAATACTTCAGCAACATTATTAACATTTTCCACTTCATTGCCTCTCATTATTTACTGTCTGTGATTCAATATTTGACAGTTTCCAGAAATATTTTCCACATGAAAAGATTTAATATAATTAACATCCGTCGCTGACATTAGCTTTACCGAATTGAAGAAGTGGCTGGGAGAATGCGAAGGCAAATGATTGAGATTATAGGGACGGTGAAAAAAGAGAAAGTTTGCCCCAGGGTTTCCACCATCTATGGGACCTAGCGAGTGGTCCTCTACCACCCACCCTCACTTTCCAGGTGAGATCTATCAAACTGTATATGTTTATGAAATTCACTTAACAAGTTACACAGGAACTGATGATAGCCAAATAGGACACCCATCTGTAGACAAGCACTGTTTCAGGGTTTTTGCTCTTCCTCAATACAGAGTAGGGGACTCAGCGGCAGACATATCATTGGTGCAACGTGTGCAGCCGCCCAGTGGCCCAAGAGATAAGGGGGCCCATTTCCACCTCCAAAGCAGGTGGAATTTTGCATTATGATGAGCGATAGGTCTTCAAAGGGCCTATATATGTTTCTTGCACAGGGGCCCTTTTCTCTTTCTATCCGCTAGTGAGGGTACTTGTTGGTGGAATGTGAAGCCTAGATGCAGCCTTGGAGAGCTCTCATTGAAGGGACCAAAGTCTGCATGTAGACTTATTTTCAAGGGAATGCTCAATGAAAAAAAAAGTAAATTAACCACAAAAAAGATTGGGCTCTGGCTTGGCTAGTATGAGTTACCTTGCATATTTTGTCCCATGGATCATTTCCTTGAAAATAAGCCTCAGTTTATAGATGATTCTCTACAAATAAGAGCTGGTAATCCTTCCTTCCCATGAACAATTAAAGGAAGTCTGTTCGAGCAGTGTCGGTGCTCAAGTGAGGTTGTTATGTCACATGAGTCATTCACCCAATCAGCTCTGGCGTCACTGTCCCCGCCTTCATACATGGCAGCTGTCACTTGCTCGTGATTACTTACACATCCGAAGGCGGGGATAGGGACACAAGCGCTGATTGGTTGCAGAGCTCATGAGACATAACAACCTCACATGAGCCCCGCGGATGCGGGTTCCAACACCTCTAGAATGGCTCCGCATGGGAGGTGAGTACAACATTCAGATTTTTTTTCCTGTGGCCTGTTACTGCTTTTTCATGCATTTAGAATGAAGAATAAATGTGTAATTATAATTCCAATGCAGGAGGACATTAGCCAGCTACACTACATCACTGATCACTCTCACGGAGTCTGATGCTGCTGCTGGCACCTCTCCTATCTCTTCCTCTACCTATCAATAGAACCTCTGTATTATTCGCAGACTACTACTATCATTGTTGCAGTTATTCAACATATTAATGTCTGGAGTATTTGTCCAGTGATTTAAGGCTTTCACTCCCTATCTCTATTGCTAAGTTTTGAGCTTCGATATCCTCAGTCTATACTAAAAAAGCCTAAAATGGCAGTTGCATTCCTTTCTTCTACTTTTATACTGGCTATATATAATAGCACCCCCTGATTGGCTGTGTCATACAATGTCCTGTGAGAGCTGCATGGCATTATGAGGAAGCTCAAATGGTCACAACTGATGTTATGTCAAGTGCTCCTACATCAGTTCCTTAATCTGAAGTGCTCTAGAATTTTGATTAAGGGCTCAACAATCCCTCCTCCCTGACTCCTAGTGGGCGGATGCTACAGCTGTCACTCAGGGAAGGGCTTATGTTGCTGTTACTGCACAGAGCCACATGCCCTTCAGCTCTTTGGACTGCCTTCGAATCCCTTGTGAGAACGGTTCAATTTTCAACAGAATGCGATGCAAGTCACACGTGCACTACCACTCCGTCTCCAGTCTGTCGGGGATAAACATTCCCCATTTAGCCGATTGGAAGGAGTCCAACCTCCTGGATCTGCACCAATCAACAAATTATCTATCCTCTGCATCACTGATAACTTGTTTAAACCAGACTACCCCTTTAGGGAGTCATTGTCATCTATGGCATATCAGGCGACCACTTCAGCATGTACCAGAGATATTTTGTGGAAATACCATAGTGTCTGAGACGTGAACACTCTTTAAAGATGAAGCAAAGAAAAAAAAGAATTTTGTTGTATATTACTTGCAAACGGTGTACATTAGAAAAAAAATAAAATCAATGAAATTTGCCTAAAATTCCCTGGAGATAGAATTATTTTATTCTGATGGACTGTAATGTAGTGATGACATGTAATCTTCCATATCACTGTTTGCACACGCTGGATTAAACTATTTCATCACTGTGACTGTACATCTTTTACTGTTTGCCTGCACTTCTGTGATAACGTTTTAATAGGTATATGCCATAGTGTGACTAAGAGGAGGAAGCTGGGAGGATGCTGATAAGATATTAGCAGTGGATTCAGCCAGCATATGAAAAGTTCTACACAATTTTAGTCTCCTTTTTGTTTTATTTGAATTTTTTATCCTTTTATTATTTAAAAAAATATTAAAATTACAAATATTCCCAGTGTTTATCAGCGTGGCATTGTAAAAAAAGACAACAAAGCAAACCTGACTGCTTAATATGCTTTAATGGACCTCGGCGATAACGAGGATAGGGGTCCATTGTCCCACGCTGGAATGGAACCGCCGTCCCATAGACTTTAAATGAAACGGCAATGGCCAGATCTTTTTCACCTGTGAAATATCTACTATATAATTGTCTAAGGGTCACTTCCGTCTGTCTGTCTGTCCTTCTGTCTGTCACGGTTATTCATTCGCTGATTGGTCTCGGCAGCTGTCATGGCTGCCGCGACCAATCAGCGACGGGCACAGTTCGGAAGAAAATGGCTGCTCCTTCCTCCCCACAGTCAGTGCCCGGCATCCGCAAACTCCCCTTCGGTCAGCGCTCACACAGCGTTGACTGCGGTGTAATGCCGCTATTAACCCTGTGTGACCACCTTTTTACTATTCATGCTGCCTAAGCAAAATATCTAATGTTAAAAATAATTAAAAAAATAAAAAATAGTTACATACTCACCCTCCGGTGGCCCCCCCCCCTTCGGATCAGGAACCGGCCTTTCCCACTCCGCGCAACGCCCCGGTGACCACTGCATGCATTGCGGTCTCGCGAGATGATGACGTACGGTCTCGTGAGACCGTTACGTCATCATCTCGCGAGACCGCAATGCAACCAGGAGGAGGATAGCGCCGCTGCTGCTGCTCCTGTTGTTCTGTGCAGGGAGCCTCCGCGTTGCCTGGTGTCCGGAGGCTGTGAGCCCGGAGCGGAGCCTGGTGTGGGGGCCGGGGCTGCAGGCGGGCATCATCCTGCCCGTCCGACACTTCCACATCCAGGCTGTGAGCGGCGCCGGCCGGAACTTCACCTCCTCCCCAGGTAACCACGTGACCGCAGTTAATCATCAATGATCCCAGACAGACGGGAGCGACGGCCACACAGCCCCACCCTCTGACGTCACCGCCCCACCATTAACCCCTTAGACTCCTTATCTACTATATGTGACTGGGCAATATACTACGTAGCTGGGCAATATACTATGTCACTGGGCAATATAGTATGTGAACTACGTGGCTGGGCAATATACTACGTGGCTGGGCAATATACTACGTGGCTGGGCAATATACTACGTGGACATACATATTCTACATTACCCGATGCGTTAGAATCTGGCCACCATCTAGTGATGAATAAAGTGCTAAAGGATTTAATGCAGAAATTGTGAGCTTGTTATTCTTATAAAATAACCCATATATATATATACAGTATCATAGTGACTATTAACTAATTTACAGGAAAAATGGCGCAAGTCATCAACTGCTGACAGAAGAGCAACAGTGGAGACACGGTTCATTCTGATAACAGCACTTAACAGAATGGTCAGCAAACCTAAAATGCTTGGAAAATGGTTATTATGTTTGTTTGTAATTTCCTTAGAAGATCCTTAGTCTTCAGAGATGCTCATCTGGTGATAATGATAACAATTTGTAACCAAAAATTAAAATATTACGAAAACTGAATGAATATGAATTACTAAAAATCTGTAGCAAATGTAAATGATATGCCAACAAGTCCAGAAAAAAATGATAAACATACTCTGTTAGCAGTTTAAAAGTGTGGTCCTGTCATGAGAACCCCTTTTAGGGCATGCGGACCACATGAAGAGGGTTTCCTGCTTATGACCCCTCTTTATTCACTGAAGCTCTCACCATAGTTATTACATGGATACAATTTAATTGAATGGCTGATATATAAAGGTACTCATACACGTTGGATTCAGCTGGTCAGGTGGATTGGTTAAGCCATATGTAAAGGTGAACAACATGGACTGAAGGTGATAGCACAGTGGGTAGGACTTGCCGAACGGCATATGGATCTGCAAGGACCAGGACAGCCAGGTATTCAGGGTGACAGACATACAAGCAAAGCAGGAAACACAAGATGACACACAGGCAGGAGTGTAGACATACCTAGGAACTGTAGATATACTGTATAGTTAGTCCAGGACTTGCAGCAAGCAAATGTTTAAAGACAGCGTTTAATGCAATCAGTAGACATATACAGTTAGGGAGCTATGATGGCGCTAGGTGAGGATGGGTAGAGAAGCAGAGGTGAGTGTGTAGTACAAAATCAGCTCTGTGTTGTACTGCAGCACCTCACACTTCCCATTCGGTTCTACGATCAGCTTAGTATGGAACAGTTTGCAGGGTGCAGTGGTGTGCTGTCCTCTGAGTACGGTAAATACAGTGGGGAAAAATTTATTTACTCAGCCACCAATTGTGCAAGTTCTCCCACTTAAAAAGATGAGAGAGGCCTGTAATTGACATCATAGGTAGACCACAACTATGAGAGTCAAAATGAGAAAACAAATCCAGAAAATCACCTTGTCTGATTTGGCAAGATTTAGTTTGCAAATTATGATGGAAAGTAAGTATTTGGTCATAAACAAAAGTTCAGCTCAATATTTTGTTATATATCCTTTGTTGGCAATGCCAGAGGTCAAACGTTTTCTGTAAGGTTTCACAAGGTGGGCACACACTGCTGGTGGTATGTTGGCCCATTCCTCCATGCAGATCTCCTCTAGAGCCGTGATGTTTTGTGCCTGTTTAAGCAGGGGGACACGTCTGGCACTGCAGGATCTGAGTCCCTGGCAGCATAGCGTGTTACTGATGGTAGCTTTGTTCCGATGGTCCCAGCTTTATGCAGGTTATTGACTAGGTCCCCCCTTGTGGTTCTGAGATTTTTGCTCACCGTTCTTGCGATCATTTTGACCCCACGGGGTGAGATCTTGCGTGGAGCCCCAGATCGAGGGAGATTTTCAGTGGTCTTGTATGTCTTCCTTTTTCTTATTATTGCTCCCACAGTTGAATTCATCACACTAAGTTGATTGCCTATTCAGGGCCGTATTTAGAGTTTCTGCTGCCCTAGGCACTTTTAGTGCTGCCTCCCCCTTTGGTGAGTATGACACTATCGGCAGTGACTTTGCCATAAATCGCTGATGTGAAAGTCGCCTTTTACAGCAGATCCGGCAGTTTTTCCACATCTGCCGCGTAACGGATCACTTACGGCAACACTGCGTTCGGCCTCATTCATTCCCTATGGGACTTGCGGACATGTCCGGCACTTGCGGTTTTGCCACGATCTGGCAAATGCGGTACTTGCAGCAATGTTAGAAAACACTTCTAGCAGTGTTTTTTGTATCACCGCAAGTGCAAAACCGCAAGTGCCGCACATGTCCGCAAGTAGCCATCATTACCTGTCCCTGCACCTTCCCAGCTCATCCCTAACCATCCCTCTCTGACCTAAAACTACACTATAAAGCTTTAGGAAAACAATTTATAACCTGCCATATTCCTATGATAATGAGGCTCTAGGCTATGACGTAGACTGGGACGGGCAGTCTCCGCGTCTCCATTCTCTCTGTGCACACCCTCAGTCCCTGCCTCACTGCCTGTGCACAGACATCCCTCCACCGGACCCGGTAATCACCACTCGCAGTAGCATACCGGCAGAGGTGTACCTAGGGTTTCTGGCACCAGGGGCAAGAATTAATTTTGGTGCCCTCCCCCCCACAGGACATACGAAATTTGCACACTTAGTTATGTACCCACCAGCTCCTCTCCCGAATGCTCTCAATGTTCAGTGAAAAACAGAGAAGCAGAAGAGAAGCTCGTTGTCACAGGACCATAAGTATGAAAGTCGCATATGAGTGAAGTGTCCATGTGATGACTACTGGAACCTGCAGAGCTGAATCCTGACATCGCAGCTTCTGAATTCTCACAACGCATGCACTGCACACTTTTAGGATTCTCCCTTGCCGATGGACAGTCATGTCAGCACAAGCATGTATTTTGTATACTTCTGACCACATTCTGACAAGACTTGCCCGGCCTCACTCAGTTCGTTTTCATAGAGTGAGGCCTCACATGTCTAGTCAGCATGTGACCGCATTAATGTAAATCGCCGGCACGAGAGAATCCTGACAGCATGCAGGACGCACTGTGAGAACTCAGAAGTCTGCAGTCACAAAGAATGACTGCACACTCATTACAAACCTGGACATCCCCTTTAATGCTCCTAACATAAATAAAAACATGATAGTTAGTATCACAAATAACATTTACATCCAGGTACCTTATAGATGACGTCATCTCTGGAGTAGTTCTCCTTCTTTTCTTCATCTTGTCCAGATCCCATGATGAGTTTTCTCATCCACAGCTCATCTCTGCAGACTTCCATCTTCTCCGCTCTTTTGCAGAACATTTCCACATGACGCCCTTAAAGATAGAAGTGTCAATATAATGCTCCTGAATAAAAAATTGCCCCTCACTATATTGTCTGCACAAAATATGACCCTCACCCTGTCCCTCTTATGGTACATGCTCTTCACACTGACCTCTCCTTTCCATACCGGCCCCCCTCTTCACATTGTCATCTCACACTGTGTCCCCCTATAGGGCTCAGTATTTATACTGTACTCTTACATCACACTCCCCCTCCTTGGTATACTGTCCCCTCCTGGCTGTGCCCTTACACTGTCCCTCCATGCTACGCCCTCACTACTCAGTTTCTATTCTGTGCCCACTCACCTTTCTGCCCCATACTGTCTCCTCACACTTCCCCTCCTCATACTCTCTCCTCTCACATGCCCCCTGTTCACCATCCTGTCTCCTCATATATTTACCCCCTTCACTTTCTATACTGCCTGCTCACCTGACTCCCCATACTTTGTCTGCACACATCCCATCACCCTCACTCCCCGTACTCTGTCCACATCCATTTTTCACATCGCTACTCATACTGTGTCCACACACATTCCCTCGTTCGCTCCACATACTGACTGCACCCATCCCCCCATATTGTTTCCTCATATATGCCCCCCATTCCCCCATACTGTTTCCTCATACATGCCCCCTATTCCCCAGTACTGTTTCCTCATACATGTCCCCCATCCTCCCATCCTGTATGCATGGCTCGGCTCCCCCATCCTCCCATCTTGTATACATGGCTCAGCTCCCCCATCCTCCCATCTTGTATGCATGGCTCGGATCCCCCATCCTCCCATTCTGTATGCATGGCTCGGCTCCCCCATCCTCCCATCCTGTATGCATGGCTCGGTCCCCCATCCTCTCATCCTGTATGCATGGCTCGGCTCCCACATCCTCCTATCTTGTATGCATGGCTCGGCTCCCCCATTCTCCCATCTTGTATGCATGGCTCGGCTCCCCCATCCTCCCATCTTGTATGCATGGCTCGGCTTCCCCATCCTCCCATTCTGTATGCATGGCTCGGCTCCCCATCCTCCCATCCTGTATGCATGGCTCGGCTCCCCCATCCTCCCATCCTGTATGCATGGCTCGGCTCCCCCATTCTCCCACCCTGTATGCATGGCTCCCCCATTCTCCCATCCTGTATGCATGGCTCTCCCATCCTCCCACCCTGTATGCATGGCTCCTCCATCCTCCCACGCTGTATGCATGGCTCCCCCATCCTCACTTCATGTATGCATGGCTCCTGTCATGATCCCAATGGCAGGGGATCACAAAAGGACAAGCACACAAAAAACAGAACAAGCTCTAGGGTGATGGAAACTGAGCTGACCGCGATCCTGAACCTAATTCACAACACTAGCAGTAGCCAGGGAACGTGCCTACGATGATTCTAGACGTCTCGCGCCAGCCGAAGGACTAGCTTCCCCTATTAGAAGAAACAAAGACCTCTCTTGCCTCCAGAGAAACACCCCACAGAAATAGCAGCCCCCCACATGTAATGACGGTGAAATGAGAGGAAAGCACATACCTAGTAATGAAAACAGATTCAGCAAAATGAGGCCCGCTAAAACTAGATAGCAGAGGATACAAAAGTGAACTGCGCGGTCAGCGAAAAACCCTACAAAAAACCATCCTGAAATTACCTGAACTCATGTGCCAACTCATGGAACATGAGGAGTAATATCAGCCCACTAGAGCAACCAGCAACAAGGAATCACATAACTGCAAGCTGGACTAAAACAAAAATAAAGCAAAACGTGGAACAGGAAAATCAAAAACTTAGCTTGTCCTGATGATCACAGAAGCGGAAAGCAGAGGAAACAAGACACACTGATTACATTGATCGCCGGCGAGGAAATGACAAGAAAGCCAGGTTAAATAGGAAACTCCCATATCCTGATAGAACAGGTGGACACCAGAGACCGCAGAGAACACAAGTCACCCAGTACCATCTGTAACCACCAGAGGGAGCCCAAAAACAGAATCCACAACAGTACCCCCCCCCTTGAGGAGGGGTCACCGAACCCTCACGAGAACCACCAGGGTGACCAGGATGAGCCCTATGAAATGCACGGACCAAATCAGCAGCATGAACATCAGAGGCAACCACCCAAGAATTATCCTCCTGACCATAACCCTTCCACTTGACCAAATACTGAAGTTTCCGTCTGGAAACACGAGAATCCAAGATCTTCTCCACAACATACTCCAATTCTCCCTCCACCAGCACCGGAGCAGGAGGCTCAAGCGAAGGAACAACAGGTACCTCATACCTCCGCAACAACGACCGATGGAACACTTTATGAATAGCAAACGATGCCGGGAGATCCAAACGAAACGACACAGGGTTAAGAATTTCCAAGATCCTATAGGGACCGATAAACCGAGGCTTGAACTTAGGAGAAGAGACCTTCATAGGAACAAAACGAGAAGACAACCACACCAAGTCCCCAACACGAAGTCGAGGACCCACGCGGCGACGGCGATTAGCAAACTGCTGAGCCCTCTCCTGGGACAACTTCAAATTGTCCACCACATGACTCCAAATCTGATGCAACCTATCCACCACCATGTCCACTCCAGGACAATCAGAAGGCTCCACCTGACCAGAGGAAAAACGAGGATGAAACCCCGAATTACAAAAGAAAGGAGAAACCAAGGTAGCAGAACTAGCCCGATTATTAAGGGCAAATTCGGCAAGCGGCAAAAAGGTAACCCAGTCATCTTGATCAGCAGAAACAAAACACCTTAAATAAGTTTCCAAGGTCTGATTAGTTCGTTCCGTCTGGCCATTCGTCTGAGGATGGAATGCAGACGAAAAGGACAAATCAATGCCCATCTTAGCACAGAACGTCCGCCAAAATCTAGACACAAACTGGGATCCCCTGTCAGAAACAATGTTCTCCGGAATCCCATGCAAACGAACCACGTTCTGAAAAAACAGAGGGACCAACTCAGAGGAGGAAGGTAACTTAGGCAAGGGGACCAGATGAACCATCTTAGAAAAGCGGTCACACACAACCCAGATGACGGACATTTTTTGAGAGACAGGGAGATCCGAAATAAAGTCCATGGAAATGTGCGTCCAAGGCCTCTTCGGGATAGGCAAAGGTGACAACAATCCACTGGCCCGAGAACAGCAAGGCTTAGCCCGAGCGCAAACTTCACAAGACTGCACAAAAGAACGCACATCCCTCGACAAGGAAGGCCACCAAAAAGACCTGGCCACCAAGTCTCTAGTACCAAATATTCGAGGATGACCTGCCAACGCAGAAGAATGGACCTCGGAGATGACTCTACTGGTCCAATTATCCGGAACAAACAGTCTTTCAGGCGGACAACGATCAGGTTTATCCGCCTGAAACTCCTGCAAAGCACGTCGCAAGTCTGGGAAGACAGCCGACAAAATCACCCCATCCCTAAGGATACCAGTGGGCTCAGAATTTCCAGGGGAATCAGGCACAAAACTCCTAGAAAGAGCATCCGCCTTCACATTCTTTGAACCTGGCAGGTATGAAACCACAAAATCGAAACGGGAGAAAAACAGTGACCAACGAGCCTGTCTAGGATTCAGACGCTTGGCAGACTCAAGGTAAATCAGATTTTTGTGATCAGTCAAGACCACCACACGATGTCTAGCACCCTCAAGCCAATGACGCCACTCCTCAAATGCCCACTTCATGGCCAAAAGCTCCCGATTACCAACATCATAATTCCGCTCAGTAGGCGAAAACTTTCTAGAAAAGAACGCACATGACTTCATCACCGAGCAATCGGAGCTTCTCTGTGACAAAACCGCCCCCGCTCCAATCTCAGAAGCATCAACCTCAACCTGAAAAGGAAGCGAAACATCTGGCTGACGCAACACAGGAGCAGAAGAAAACCGGCGCTTAAGTTCCTGAAAGGCCTCCACAGCCGCAGGAGACCAATCAGCAACATCAGCACCCTTCTTAGTCAGATCCGTCAAAGGCTTAACAACACTAGAAAAATTAGTTATGAAACGACGATAAAAATTAGCAAAGCCCAAGAACTTCTGTAGACTCTTAAGAGATGTAGGCTGCGTCCAGTCACAAATAGCTTGAACCTTGACGGGATCCATCTCAATAGTAGAAGGGGAAAAAATATACCCCAAAAAGGAAATCTTCTGGACTCCAAAGAGACACTTTGAACCTTTTACAAACAAAGAATTGGCCCGCAGGACCTGAAACACCTTCCTGACCTGCTGAACATGGGACTCCCAGTCATCAGAAAAAACCAAAACATCATCCAAATACACAATCATAAATTTATCCAGATATTCACGGAAAATATCGTGCATAAAGGACTGGAAATCAGAAGGAGCATTAGAAAGTCCAAAAGGCATCACCAAATACTCAAAATGGCCCTCAGGCGTATTAAATGCGGTTTTCCACTCATCACCCTGCTTAATCCGCACAAGATTATACGCACCCCGAAGATCAATCTTAGTGAACCATTTAGCCCCCTTAATGCGAGCGAACAAATCAGTCAACAATGGCAAAGGATACTGATATTTGACCGTAATCTTATTCAAAAGACGGTAATCTATACAAGGCCTCAAGGAACCATCTTTTTTGGCCACGAAAAAAAAACCTGCTCCCAAAGGAGAAGAAGATGGACGGATATGTCCCTTTTCCAAGGACTCCTTAACATAATCCCGCATAGCAGTATGCTCTGGCACTGACAGATTGAACAAACAACCTTTAGGAAATTTACTGCAAGGAATCAAATCTATATCACAATCGCAATCCCTGTGAGGAGGAAGCGAATTGAGCTTAGGCTCCTCAAAAACATCCCGATAATCAGACAAAAATACAGGAACCTCAGAAGGAGTAGATGAAGCGATATAAATCGGAGGTGCATCATCATGAACCCCCTGACATCCCCAGCTTAACACAGACATCGTTTTCCAGTCCAAGACTGGGTTATGAGTTTGTAACCATGGCAGACCAAGCACTAAGACATCATGTAAATTATACAGTACCAGGAAGCGAATCACCCTCTGATGAACGGGAGTCATACGCATGGTCACGTGTGTCCAGTACTGAGGTTTATTCATAGCCAAAGGTGTAGAGTCAATTCCTTTCAAAGGAATAGGGACTTCCAGAGGCTCCAGACTAAACCCACAGCGGTTGGCAAATGACCAATCCATAAGACTCAGGGCAGCGCCTGAATCCACATAGGCATCGACGGAAATGGCTGATAATGAACAAATCAGAGTCACAGACAGAATGAACTTAGACTGTAAAGTACTAATAGCAACAGAGTTATCAACCTTTTTTGTGCGTTTAGAGCATGCTGATATAACATGAGCTGAATCACCACAATAAAAACACAACCCATTTTCCGCCTATAGTTTTGCCGTTCACTTCTGGACTGAATTCTATCACATTGCATTGTCTCAGGTGCCTGTTCAGAAGACACCGCCAAATGGTGCACAGGTTTGCGCTCCCGTAAACGCCGATCAATCTGAATAGCCATAGTCATAGACTCATTCAGACCTGTAGGCGCCGGGAACCCCACCATAACATCTTTAATGGCCTCAGAAAGGCCATCTCTGAATTTTGCAGCCAGAGCGCACTTATTCCACCGAGTAAGCACCGACCATTTCCGAAATTTTTGACAATATATTTCTGCTTCATCTTCCCCCTGAGAGAGAGAAAATAAAGCTTTTTCAGCCTGAATCTCTAGGTTAGGTTCCTCATAGAGCAAACCCAATGCCAGAAAAAACGCATCCACATTGAGCAACGCAGGATCCTCTGGTGCCAATGCAAATGCCCAATTCTGAGGGTCACCCCGCAGGAAAGATATTACAATTTTGACTTGCTGAGCAGGGTCTCCAGAGGAGCGAGATTTCAAAGAAAGAAACAACTTGCAATTGTTCCTAAAATTCAGAAAACTCCAGAAAAAAACTCTGGGATAGGAATTCTAGGTTCAGACATAGGAGCATGTACAACAAAATCTTGTATATTTTGAACCTTAGCAGCAAGATTATTCAGGCTGGAAGCCAAACTCTGGACGTCCATGATAAACAGCTGAGGTCAGAGCCATTCAAGGATTAAGAGGAGGTAAGACGCAGCCAGGCTGCAATTAAGGCTAGGCAGCAAACTCTGAGGGAAAGGAAAAAAAAAAAACTTCCTCAGACTACTTTTCCTCCTACTTCAGCCAATACGATTACCACTTTTGGGCCGGCGATACTGTCATGATCCCAATGGCAGGGGATCACAAAAGGACAAGCACACAAAAAACAGAACAAGCTCTAGGGTGATGGAAACTGAGCTGACCGCGATCCTGAACCTAATTCACAACACTAGCAGTAGCCAGGGAACGTGCCTACGATGATTCTAGACGTCTCGCGCCAGCCGAAGGACTAGCTTCCCCTATTAGAAGAAACAAAGACCTCTCTTGCCTCCAGAGAAACACCCCACAGAAATAGCAGCCCCCCACATTTAATGACGGTGAAATGAGAGGAAAGCACATACGTAGTAATGAAAACAGATTCAGCAAAATGAGGCCCGCTAAAACTAGATAGCAGATGATACAAAAGTGAACTGCGCGGTCAGCAAAAAACCCTACAAAAAACCATCCTGAAATTACCTGAACTCATGTGCCAACTCATGGAACATGAGGAGTAATATCAGCCCACTAGAGCAACCAGCAACAAGGAATCACATAACTGCAAGCTGGACTAAAACAAAAATAAAGCAAAACGTGGAACAGGAAAATCAAAAACTTAGCTTGTCCTGATGATCACAGAAGCGGAAAGCAGAGGTAACAAGACACACTGATTACATTGATCGCCGGCGAGGAAATGACAAGAAAGCCAGGTTAAATAGAAAACTCCCATATCCTGATAGAACAGGTGGACACCAGAGACCGCAGAGAACACAAGTCACCCAGTACCATCTGTAACCACCAGAGGGAGCCCAAAAACAGAATCCACAACAGGCTCCCCCATCCTCCCATCCTGTATGAATGGCTCCCCCACCCTGTATGCATGGCTCGGCTCCCCCATCCTCCCACCCTGTGTGCATGGCTCCCCCATCCTCCCACCCTGTATGCATGGCTCGGCTCCCCCATCCTCCCACCCTGTGTGCACGGCTCCTCCATCCTTCCATCCTGTGTGCACGGCTCCCCCATTCTCCCATCCTGTTTGCATGGCTCCCCCATCCTCCCACCCTGTATGCATGGCTCCCCCATCCTCCCATCCTGTATGCATGGCTCCCCCATCCTCCCATCCTGTATGCATGGCTCCCTCTTCCTCCCACCCTGTGTGCACGGCTCCCCCATCCTTCCACCCTGTGTGCACGGCTCCCCATCCTCCCACCTTGAGTGCACGGCTCCCCCATCCTCCCACCCTGTGTGCACAGCTCCCCCATCCTCCCACCCTGTGTGCACGGCTCCCCCATCTTCCCACCCAGTGTGCACGACTCCCCCATCCTCCCACGCTGTGTGCACGGCTCCCCCATCCTCCCACCGTGAGTGCACGGCTCCCCCGTCCTCCCTCCCTGTATGCATGGCTCCTCCATCCTCCCATCCTGTATGCATGGCTTCCCCACCCTGTATGCATGGCTCTGCTCCCCCATCCTCCCACCCTGTGTGCACGGCTCCCCCATCCTCCCACCTTGTGTGCACGGCTCCCCCATCCTCCCACCCTGTGTGCATGGCTCCCCCATCCTTCCACCCTGTGCACGGCTCCCCCATCCTCCCACCCTGTGTGCACGGCTCCGCCATCCTCCCACCTTTGTGTGCATGGCTCCCCCATCCTCCCACACTGTGTGCACAGCTCCCCCCATTCTCCCACTCTGTGTGCATGGCTCCCCCATCCTCCCACCCTGTGTGCAAGGCTCCTCCATCCTCCCACCCTGTGTGCACGGCTCCCCCATCCCACGCTGTGTGCATGGCTCCCCCATCCTCCCACTTTGTGTGCACGGCTCCCCCATCCTCCCACCCTGTGTGCACGGCTCCCCCATCCACCCTGTGTGCACGGCTCCCCCATCCTCCGCAGAACTTCCCGGCATCTCTGCAGCGTCTTCCTTCCTGTATGAGCAGTCACGTGGTACCGTTCATTAAGGTGATGAATATGCCTCCATATTCATCACCTTAATGAGCGGTACCACGTGACCACTGAGGACAGGAAGAGCTGCCGGCGCTGAGATGGAGTTGCAGCAGGCACCGCTGGAGGAGGGTGAGTATGAAGTCTTCAGGGAGGGGGCGGAACGGAGGGAGCAGGGGGTGGGCGCTTGACCCCGGACTTTATATAAAAAAAAGAGAGAAAAAAAACCTTGCTCAAGTGCACCCCCCGCATCCTGCCGCCCTAGGCACGTGCCGTCAAGTGCCTAGTGGCAAATACGGCCCTGTGCCTATTGCAGATTCAGTCTTCCCAGCCGGGTGTAAGGCTACAATTTTGTTTCTGGTGTCCTGCGACAGCTCTTTGGTCCATAGTGGAGTTTGGAGTGTGACTGTTTGAGGTTGTGGACAGGTGTATACTGATAACAAGTTCAAACAGATGCCATTACTACAGGTAATGAGGGGAGGACAGAGGAGCCTCTCAAAGAAGAAGTTACAGGTCTGTGATAGCCAGAAATCTTGCTTGTTTTTAGATGACCAAATACTTATTTTCCACCATAATTTTCAAAATAAATCTTGCCAAATCAGACAAGGTAATTTTCTAGATTTGTTTTCTCATTTTGACTCTCATAGTTGTGGTCTACCTATGATGTCAATTACAGGCCTCTCTCATCTTTTTAAGTGGGAGAACTTGCACAATTGGTGGCTGACTAAATACTTTTTTTCCCCACTGTAAGTCTCCTACCAGTTGTAGACATGATTCCTTTATTAGAAAATTTTTAAATCACATGAACTGGTTTTCGACTCCAGACTCGAGCCTTCATCTGTTGAGTAGATCTATGGTTATTGGTAGAAATGCTGCCAACAGTGATGAAGAGGCAAACTGAAAACTTGCTTGTAGAGAAGACACACATTGTTGCAGCAGCACTGCAGTGTGAAAGGCACCAGAGAGGAGTTTGTTATTCTTACAGCAGATGAAGGGTTAACTGTACGTCTGAGCCTGGAAGTAAATGCAGATATTTGATTAAAAATAACAGAAGTTCGTTGAAGAGATGATTAGGCTAGGTTCACATTGCGTTAAGTACATACCGTTAAACGGATCCGTTAAACGCATGTACAGAAAAAAAGCTAAATTTGTTGAAAATTTGGCTTCACGTTAACGCTTGCATTAACGCACGTGACTGCGTTTATGTCATTCTGATTCCGTTCGTGAAGCATCCGTTTGTCTGCGTTTGGCACTGTCAATAAAGTTGTTCTCTTTTTTTTTCCTTTTGTCAGCGTCGGGTGTGGGTGCATACACATTCTCCATTTTGAAAGCATTTAGTGAACTTCTGCTAGCAAGATGTTTGTGTCTGAGCTCGTTAGATTTCGCTTGATGCAGTTGCGACTTTGGCAGAGAAAGCGTATTTCTCAAAGGAGATATTGGATCCATGAAGTGAATTTCTAACGGAATACATATGGTGCCTTTCACACCCTGTATGTTCAGCTTCGGTATCATCCCTTCAAATTTCAACGTTATCTACGGATGTCCATTGAGACCTTTGATGTTCTGCTCTCGCATGTGAAGGATGAGATACATCATCAGCGCAGCACTTTCTGTGAAAGCATTTGTGCGGAGCAACGTTTAGTGGTGACTCTGAGGTAATTATAATTTTTTTGAACATTCTTCTATTGACAAAAACAAGATGTAATTTATCGTGGGGCATAATTATGTACATTTAGGCAATTGTATTATTCCATTTTAACTAGCCTTTTTGTTGGTTGTCCTTTAAAATCCTAACAAATATTTTTTTTTTTCTTTGTGATTGCTGACAGATATCTGGCTACCGGAGAATCATTTGCATCCCTGCATTTTCAATTTAGACTTGGGAAGTCAACCATTTGCCAACTGGTTCATGAAACTTGTGATGCCATTTGGAACAACTTACAACCACTTGTGCTACCAACCCCGACAACAGAAATGTGGCTAGCGATTTCCCAACATTTCGAGGATGTGGCTAATTTCCCCAATTGCATTGGTGCCGTAGACTGCAAGCACATTCGTATTCAGAAACCAGCGCATAGTGGATCCCTATACTATAACTACAACAAATATTTTTCTATTGTATTGATGGCTATTGCGGATGCTAGATACCGTTTTGTTGCTGTGGATATTGGTGCGTATGGCCGGACGAACGATTCCAGAGTCTTCAGAGACTCCAACATGGGGAGATGTTTGTACAGCAACAACTTCAACATACCCTCAGCATGACCTCTTCCGGGGACCGAAGGCCCAAGTTTGCCCTATGTTTTAGTTGGGGATGTGTTCCAACTCGGACGCAATCTCATAATGACGTACTCAAGCCGTACTCTAAACTCCACAAGATGCATTTTTAATTATCGCTTGAGCCGGGCAAGACGTTATGTGGAGTGTGCCTTTGGTATTTTGACCTTGAAATGGCGTATATTACTAACTTGCATGCAACTGAAACCAGAAAATGTGGACCGTGTTGTGAAGGCATGTATCTGTCTGCACAATTTTGTTTCCAGACATGAACCCCTATGGGATATCATATGTTTAAAATGTCTACCAACACTGAGGTTGGAATATTTTCTAAGATTTATAGTAAACTGTTACTTAAAAATTTCATATTCTTGTATGACTTGAACTTTTTACACTAGATAAGGTTATGGAAACTCAAACAAACAAAAATTGCCCCACACATTTCACCAATAAACATCAGGCTTCAACATTTTCACACGTGTATGTCTTGCCATGGAACAAGGCCTTCATGTGTGAAGTAATTAGCAAATTGATCACGAATCCTCATAATTTCAACTGTAGACCGAACAGCAGTCGAATCTATGCTGATGAGGTTCGAATCACAGTCATCGGGGTCAACCACCTGGGATGAACAAAAACATACACAAACTGTGGTGAACTGAAATTAAACACAAAAAATGTAAACGCTGTAATTGCAACAGGTTGGTGACAGTGAACAGTACTTATAGACTGTGATATTGCGCGGGCGTATTGTCTGCCCAACTGTACGATGGACTGCTACATTGCCTCTGCTGTTCCATGCTCGGTTCACCCCGGCCTCTGTATTGTGGTTTGTATGACGGCATGTCCATGCTTCTTGTTCTCGAGGAAGTGGGTTCCTGGGGGCCCAAAAATTCCTCAACTAGGTCATTAAGTCTTTGCCTAAACATAAGGTTTCTGTGTGCCGGGATATTTTGAACTACAGGCACATAGGACAAAAGCAGAAGCTTCCACTCATTGGCTGCATATACAGACTCAGGGGATTGCAAGTCCGTAATTTCCCGCCTCAGGTCTCTGTGTTCACTGCGACACAGATCCTCTACCCGTTGGAGTCCATCTACAATTATGGCATCAGCTTCATCTCTTTGGGATGCTCGCTTGTGTCCGCGCTGTGCTTGCAAACGGGCACTGACAACAGAAGCTACAGTACTTCTCTCCATAGATCGTGGCTCGCTCATGCCAGACACATCTTCAGCGCCCGTCTGCTGGCTTGGTTCCAGTGGAGATAGCTCCGGTTCCTCTGCCTCTCTAGGCGCAGCGGTACTGCATATCGTTCTATAACAAAAAAATCTATATATTATTTTAATTTAAACTATTTTGTCTCGCACACCTAAATCTTTTTACTTACGAGCGCTCTGACAAAGTTTTTTGTAGAAAGAGCAATTGCTCATAATGCACATGAGGGGTGATCCGTTTGCCACCAGATCCACTGGGTGTGTTTTGGCTGTTGCGGAAGTCACGTACAAAGCGATCCCTAATAGATCTCCAACGGGTATGGACAGCATCGGCTTTAAAGCAAAAAAAAAAAATTACAAAAATATTTTGACTGCTTGCAATCTTTACATTTTGCAAGTTAACTTCAACACTATTTACCAATTTTTTTCTTAGAGGATGCCGACTTCTCCATATATCGTGGGTCAAAATGGCATATGATTTTATCCCACAATTTCCTGTTTTTCACTATATCGTGGTGGGAGCTGTCACTTTGGTCCCGTATGGATGGGTTGGCTTCCACTAGAGTGATCAGCGTCTCGTTATGTATGTCCAAGGGCTGTTCGTCAACCACAATCCTTTTTTTTTTGGCGGGCTGCTTGGACTATTTAAATAAGCACAAAACGTAATATTAGAATGTATACGTTCATTTTGGGTTGTATAGAAATATTATCTCATCGTAAATATATTTTATTATTCATTTTATCCTGCATTTTTCCCATTTTTAAAACACTTTTAAATTTTCATAAATGATTTTGCAATGTTTGTTTTGGTTGCTTGTCCTTGTTGGGTTTTGTTTATGTTGTGATATGTAAGTAGTTTTTTAACCAGGGTTTTACACGTTGTTTAGATATATGTTTCTTGTATAATGTTTGATTAGTAGGTTAGATTTTTTAATTTAAAAAAAAGGAAACTTTTTTGTTTTTTTTGGGGTCAAAAAGGAACATTAATAGCGTGATATTTACCGCTGGTAGGTGTGGCGACGACAGGCGGCGAGGCTGTTTTTTTTTCTTGTGTCCTCCTTGTTCAACAACCTATGGTGTAGTTAAAAAAAAAAATTACAATTCTTGTATCAATAAATTTATGCGTGAAAAACACAAAATGTGTGGCATGTACCTTTGTCACTTTTGCCTGTTTCTTGGGGGGGGCCTAGCAGGTTCGTGCTCCGAAGACTCCTATTTGCATTAAAAACATGATTATACACGTGCTTACCTCAATACACTGGAGTGAGACACAACATTATTGTGGCTTTTTAAAGTGAAAGCCTACCAATTGGGAGGAGAACACCGCAGACACACTGCTGCTGCTGCTTGCCTCACTATCCGACATCTGTGTGCAAACAAAACAATACATTTTTAGTACACACAGATTCCAACATGCACTACACACTCACATTATGTATACAGAGATATATAATGCAATAATACATAGAATTGTACTTACATTGCCTCTGATCACTTGCAAGACACTCACACTGTGCTGCAGGCGTGTTGAAAATGTGTCGTAGTGTCACTCCTCCTAAAAATGGCTGAAATCATATTTCCTGTCACATGACCACATGGACCACCCTTTAACGCAATTCAAACGTAGGGTTTTATTTGGAAATTTGGCATGATTTGCGTCTGGCTGCGTTTGCAATAGCCTTCAATGGCAGAATTGACGCTTCCGTTAGTCTTGCATTAGCTTGACCGGACCCGAAAACGCTGCAAGCCGCGTTCCAAGGTCCGTCATAAAAAAACGTAATGTGGCAAATGCATGCCACTTTAGGCAAGCGTCACGATGCGTCAGGCAATGCAAGTCTATGGGTGCGTTACAATGTCCGTTACATTGCGTTTTCACTATTTAAAAACGAGTCCGTTAGACGGACTCCCCTAGCGCAATGTGAACCTAGCTTTAGCCAGCTATGGGAAATGGATGGTGAGACCAGCTTCAGAACAAGGTAACTTTATACAAATATCACTAAGTACTCAGATAGCACACTGCTATGTGAGTCCATGGCCTGAAAAGACCTTGTCTGATGATGTCAAGTTTGCTGGACTACTTGAAAAATCTAGAGTGGACCACAGCAAAAGGAGGAAGCCATAGGAGAAGGTAGCAGGGCCCATCTCTGAAACTGGGGCATGTGAGTAACGCACACTTAAAACAGCTGACAGCTATTCTTTCTGATTCCCCCATACAAGTGCGCTCTTGGCCAAATGTTCATGTGCTTTCAATTAGGAGAGGAAAGTAAGCCCTGTCAAATATCTCTCGTGGCGACTGATCTCCACTGAGAATTAAAATGCAGCATACCCGATCCATCTTTGCCTAGACATCATCTATTAGGGGATAATTAAGAGGATGCTATTAATATGTATATTAAATGGTCTGGTGATCACTTATAAATGTAGGGTTTGGAGATCTTTACTCTAATGTCTGCTCCACCATGGTTTCCACTGACAAAATCATCTATTTACAAGGGGTTTTGGAAGGCAAACCCAAAGAAAATGGTCAATCTCCTTGACATCTCAAATATTAAAGGACATATACAGTATTTTTTTACTATTGATGCCACATAGGCAGCATCAATAGTAAAAGGTTGGGGACACACAGGGTTAATAGCGGCGGTAACGGAGTTAATGCACTGGTATTAACCCTGTGTGAGCGGTGAGTGGAGGGGAGTATACGGGCGCCGGCCACTGACTGCGGGTAGAAAGGAGCGGCCATTTTCTTCCAGACTGTGCCCGTTGCTGATTGGTCATGGCTGTTTTGCCGCGACTAATCAGCGACTTGGATTTCCAGGACAGACAGAGGCCGCGACCAATGAATAGCCGTGACAGACAGACAGAAAGACAGACAGACGGAAGTGACCCTTAGAAAATTATATAGTAGATGTGAGGCAATCAGCAAATCACTGTATTTAAAAAAAAAAATTACCCCCCCCCCCAAAATTCAATAAATGCACCATGATGGCTCAGTGGTTAGCAGGGCTGTGGAGTCGGTAAGCCAAGCCTCCAACTCTTCAGTTTCCATGACTCTGACTCCACAGCACTGGTTATACTGAGCATGTACATAAAGTGCAGCACAGATTCATCTCAACTAAAAGCCGAGATTAGGAACAGAACAGACATTTATAGGACATTCCATAACTTTCCCAAGTTCTTATGAAATAATGTACTGCACATCCTGCACTGAACTTTTGTACCCAATTTATTATATATTTTAGGAGTCCATTTTATACCAACTCAGACTCCACCAAAATGGACACAGACTCCACATTTGCAACTCCACAGCCTGGTGGTTAACACTGTTGCTTTTGCAGCACTGGAGTCCTGGGTTCAAATCCCACCAAGGACAACATCTGCAAGGAGACTGTATGTTCTCCCTGTGTCTACGTTGGTTTCCTCCCACACTTAAAAAAACATAGTCCTAGGGAATGTAGATTGTGACCCCCACTGGGGACAGTGATGATGAGGTCTGTAAAGCACTGTTTAATCAATGTACAGTGTAAGTGAGCATTGTAAATAAATAGATATTACAGAAAGTCATAGTGGGTCTTTGTTTCTCCTTCTCCTACTGACACTATTTGACAAACTGCATATAGGCAGAACACAGGGGCTTCCAGTTTGGGTCTGGGAAGCCACTGGATAATGGCAAATGCAATGTATGTGGAAGGAAGTTCTAGTACATATAGTGCTGGTATCAGTGTCGGGTCCACTTTTCACCTGTATAAAAATATTACCCTCGTTCACAAATTTACCTATATCTCTATATATTAATAAACTTGGTAGTTTGGTTAATGACTGATGAGATGCTGCTTTCTTATGTACAGAGTGAATCAAGTGAATTATGCCAAATAATGCCCATAAAGTGGGGATGGGGGCCCAGATCTACACAGGGGCCCACCGGGGGATTCCCCAGTCCGAGCCTGGCTGGTATATTGCTGAAGAGGAAACGCCAACTAAAAAAAACGTGGATGCCAAGTTACAGAGCATAAGCAAGGGGACAATCCCAGCATATATTAGACTAGAAGGTATAATTAAAGCGAGACTGTTTTTCTGCAGGTTTTGCGTAAAAGTACAGAAACCCTTTAAGTTCATAAACATTTTTACTCAATTTTAGATCCATTCTTTTACAATCACACAACAAAATTTTCTGTGATATAAAAGGGGTCAGCTTTATCTAGAATTTGCTGACATAGAAAAAAATAATTTGCTGGAAAATTACTTAGATAAATATACTCAAAATTGACCATATGGAATCTCTGTATCCTTCCTCTCAGAGCTCTGCACATAGGCGCAGAGGTTTTTTTTTCCTATAGTTTTGTCTAGATGCCAGAACTCTAAATAAAATATTTTTCCCCTGATGGTAGAAGAACGTGCTTTATAACTCATACTGTAAAGCTGAATTGAGATTTTAATGATCCCCATACCCTCTGCCCTATTCCACCATCCAATAACCATAGCAGCTCTCACTCAATAAAGCACAAACTCTGTTTGAAATACAAGAGGTCCATGGTTTTTCACCTCTTCTAGTTAAACTTTCCTGCTTATCATATGTTTTCATGTATTTTTGGAAAGCAGCGCAAGTGAAGATGTGTGTGCTTGCTCTATTAACCTCCATGAATATTTTCTCATAAAGGCCTGTGAGTAATTTCATGCTTACAGCTAATTCAAGCCTGGACTTTTTTTTTATACTAAAAAAATGCTTGTTCTTCAGAGAAAATAGGGTTATGATTTCAATTTTTGCAGGCAATGTAGCTTGTCTTACGGTTTCCCACAACTCTGAGAATAATAATGTAAATAAACTTTTGTCATCAGAATGGACAGGACCCGGGCATACATAGAAAGGGACCCCTAGCAAAAGCCCTAATTGCCCAAACCCCCACTCCCTCCCACACACACAAATGTAAAAAAAGAAAAAATTTGCGGAGTAGGGAGGGTCACACTGCATAGGCAAAAGATAGTATTAAAGATCCTTAGTGTTCTCACCCACTACGATACTGCTTTTCTGGCCACATAAAGTATGATGCCAACAAAAATGCCCCCTCAAACATAGTGTGGTATCCTCACAGTGAATTACTCCATAGTACCCTCTGCACATACAGTATGATGTCCCCACAGTGACCCCAACACAGTATGATGACCCAACAGTCCCACAACACATTAAGATGGTCCCCCACAGTCCCGAAAAACAGTAAGATGGACCCCTACAGTCCCCAAATACAATGTAAATGCCCCTACAGTCCCACATCACAGTGTGATGGCCCCCACAGTCCCACAACACAGTATGATGGCCCCCACAGTCTCAAAATACAGTATGATGGAGCCATCTACACAGAGCCCTTCACACAGTATAGTGGCCTTCACACCATATAACTCGCCCTTGCAGCCTTATTCACTGTATAATGATCTTCACATAGTTTAATGAACTTCAACAGTCCTTAACACAGTATAATGGCCCCCACTCCACAAACTACAATTTCCCCAATACAGCCCTCCACATACTATAATGCCTCACATACAGTATAATTGCCCATCACATAGCCTTCCACTTACTATAATAACCACTACAAAGCACAAAGCCCTCCACAAAGTATAATAGCCCCCATAGAGGCTATTTTCTCTTCTGACTTCTAATTAATCCCCTCCTGTGTCTGTGACCAGTCTTCCTGCTGCCCCTCCCTCCTGATCACACCTGGCCTATTTCATGAGCACGCCTGTTATAAATTCAGAGACATAGGTCTGTCTGGACCTTGGTCTGTTCCTGTAAGGATGTCTCTAAAAGGATAACAGAAAATATTACAGCAGAAATATGCCAGAAATGAGCCAGAAGTGAACAGAAGGTAAGACTAACCACTGTTAATAAATGTACTAAATGTGTTTCCCTTTCCGCCACACTTATTCTTATCATGCTGACATACGCTCTAACAGTTTTGGCTCCCTTACTCCTCACTCTCCTTCACTATCCTCAAACCCCAGCACCCCCTAACCAAGTAATAATCTCTCCTTCCCTCCTGCCTCCCCACCTGACCTCCTCTGCTGACCTGCTCCTCAACCTCAGATCTCTCCTAATAAAACACAAAACAAGCCACCCACTCTCTTTCTCCCACCTGCTCTGTCTCTCTCTGCTTCTCCTCACTGCTGGAGACATATCTCCCAATCCTGGACCCCCACAGCTCATACCTCCTATTACTACCCCCTCCTATCGCTCCCAACCCAATATAAACACCTAAAATTTTGCCCACCTCAAATCCGTGCCCATGACGCCCACCCCCCTGCACCCTCTCTCTGGATCACTATGGAATGCCCACTCCATCTGCAATAAACTCCACGTGATTCACAACCTCTTTACCTCTCGTAATCTTTTCTTCCTGGGCATCACCGAAACATGGCAGACACCCTCTGACACAGCCTCCCCTGCTGCACTATGTTACGGAGGCCTCCACTTCACCCACACTCCTCACCCTGGCAACAAACATGGTGGAGGAGTGGGCCTTCTCCTTTCTTCCAACTGTACCTTTAGCCCAATCCCACCTCTACCCTCCCTTATCCTCCCCTCTTTTGAAGTCCACTCTGACTGCATCAACTCCCCCTACAACCTCCAAATGGCCGCCATATACCGACCTCAGCCTCCCACACAGACAGTCACACATTAGACCTGGTCTTCACCCGTTTATGCTCCTTATCTAACTTCACAACCTCCCCTCTCCCTCTATCTGACCACCATCTACTCACTTTCTCATTACTGTCCTCCTCACCTGTCACCCATGTCCAACACCATGCGCACCCACGCAGGAACCTCGCACACCTAGACACCAACACACTCTCTGACTCTATCCTACCACTGTCCTCTATATCCTCACTCCATGACACTACCACTGCTTTCTACAATGCCACTCTTGCATCAGCTATTGACACGGTCACCCCTGTCATGCATAGCAGAGTGCGACGAACCAATAGACAACCCTGGCACAATAACATCACTAAAAAGCTTCGGCAAGTATCCAGAATTGCAGAACAGCGTTGGAAGAAAACGCATTCACAAGATGATTTCACTGCACTCAAACAAGCAACACTGGCTTTCAAATCAGCTCTCACCTCTGCTAAACGGACCTACTTCACAACCCTTGTATCTGCCTTATCCCACAACCCCAAACAGTTATTCAACACTTTTAACCCTCTCCTCCGCCCACCACTGCCCCCTCCGAGTTCCCTAATCGTTGCCGAAGACTTTGCCACGCACTTCAAAAATAAGATAGACCAAACAAGGCAAGTCTTTGTTGTCCAACCACCACAACCCCTTTGTATGCCAGACCAACGCCCAAACCCCATAACTTCACTCTCCAAAATCTCTGAAGAGGAGCTTGCTCATCTTCTCTCCAAATCACACCTCACCACTTGTGTATTTGACCCCACCCCATCCCACCTCCTCCCCAACCTCACCACCACACTAATCCCATCCCTATCCCATCTCTTCAACCTTTCACTAACTTCTGGTACCTTCCCTTCTGCCTTCAAACATGCCACAATCACACCTATCCTCAAAAAGCCATCCCTTGACCCAAGCGCTATGTCCAGCTATCGCCCCATATCTTTGCTCCCAAACTCCTTGAGCAGCATGTCCATGCTGAACTTTTCTCTCACTTTGTATCTAACTCTCTCTTCGACAACCTACAATCTGGCTTCCATCCCCGCCATTCCACTGAGACTGCCCTGACCAAAATTACTAACAACTTACAGCCAAAGCTAACAGACAATTCTCTATAGTCCTCCTCCTAGACCTGTCCTCTGCCTTTGACACAGTTGACCACTGCCTCCTACTACAGATCCTCTCTTGTTTTGGTGTCAAAGACGTTGCCCTATCTTGGATCTCCTCATACCTTGCCAACCGCACATTTAGCGTTTCCTACTCCCATACTACCTCTTCATCTCGCCCCCTCTCCGTTGGAGTCCCCCAAGGCTCTGTCCTAGGACCCTTACTATTCTCAATCTATACACTCGGCCTGGGACAACTCATAAGGTCCTATGGCTTCCAGTACCATCTATATGCCGATAACACTCAGATCTACCTCTCTGGCCCAGATGTCACCTCTCTGCTCTCCAGAATCCCAGAGTGTCTATCGGCCATATCCTCCTTCTTCTCCTCTCGCTTCCTCAAGCTCAATGTGGACAAATCTGAACTCATTATCTTTCCTCCATCACGCATATCTTCCCTACCTGATCTATCTATCAAAATAAATGAAATCACACTTTCCCCTGTTCCCAAAATCCGCTGCCTCGGAGTAACCCTTGACTCTGCCCTGTCCTTCAAACCGCACATCCAAGCTCTCGCAACCTCCTGTCGCCTCCAGCTCAAAAATTTTTCCAGAATCCGTCCTTTCCTCAACCTACCAAAATGCTCGTGCATGCCCTAATCATCTCCCGCCTCGACTACTGCAACATACTCCTCTGTGGCCTACCTTCTAACACTCTCGCACCCCTCCAGTCCATCCTTAACTCTATGCCCAACTAATTAATCTCTCTCCTCGCTACACTCCTGCTTCACCTCTTTGCAAATCCCTTCACTTGCTCCCATTTTTCCAGTGTATCCAGTTTAAATTACTAACACTGACCTACAAAGCCATCCATAACCTTTCTCCTCCGTATATTTCCACACTAATCTCTCAATATCTTCCCTCAGGTAATCTCCGGTCCTCCCAAGACCTCCTCCTTTCCTCCACGCTTATTCGCTCCTCACTCAATCGCCTCCAAGACTTCTCCCGAATATCACCCATCCTCTGGAATTCAGTGCCCCAACACATCCGGTTATCCACTACTTTTGGATCCTTCAAAAGAAACCTGAAAGCCCACCTCTTCAAGGAAGCTTACAGCCTGTAAAGACCACACGGCCACCTCAACACCATTGGAGATACTGCAACCCTCGACCTACTGTCTCCTTCCCCATAATACTGTAGAATGTAAGCCCGCAAGAGCAGGGTCCTCTTCCCTCTGTACCAGTCTGTCATTGTTAGTTTTGTTTATTGTAAGTGATATTTGTATTTTGATGTAACCCCTTCTCATGTACAGCACCATGGAATTAATGGTGCTATATAAATAAATAATAATAATAATAATAGAGCTATTCCCATAATAATGGCCTCCATACAGTATACAGGCACCCCACATATTCCTCCACACTGTATAATAGCCCAATGCAGTATAATAGCGCTCACACAATACAATGGTCCCAACGTATACCTCCACAAACTGTAATAGTCCCATTTAGCCCTCCACGCAGTATAATCACCCCTACACAGACCTCAACACAGCATATTGGCCTGCCACAGCCCTCCACACATTATAATGGCCCCTACAGAGCCATCCACGAGGTATAATGGCTCTTACACAGTATAATGCCCCCCATAGTCCTCCACACAGTATAATGCCCTTCAAATACCTTTACAGAAAGTATGATAGCTCCCATTTAGCCTTTCACAAATTATAATAGCCCCCAACAGCCCTCCGCTCAGTGTAATCAACCTCACATAGCCTTTCACACAGTATAATATCATTAAACATCCCTCAACACAATATATTTACCCCCACAAGTATTATTGCCCCAATTCAGCCCTCCACATAGTATGATGACCCCACACAAGCCCTTCACACAGTATAATGGCACACCACACAATACTCCACACAGTGTAATGGCCCCCATACAGTATACTGACCTCCCACAGCCCAAAATACAGTATACTGACCCCCACATTGCCACCCACAAAGTATAACAGTCCCCATTTAGCCTTCCACATTGTATAATGTCCTCTAACATCCCTTCACACAGTATAATCACCCCCTCACAGCCCTTCTCACAGTATATTGGCCCCAACAGCCCTCATCACAGTATAATGGCTCCTACACAGCTGTCTGCACAGCATAATGACACCCACACAGCCCTCCAGAAAGTATAATAGCCCTCATACAGCCATTTACATAGTATAATGCACCCCACAGAGTATAATAATCCCTCAGAAGTGATGCATCCTCTATAATGACTCCCCACACAATCCTCCAAACACTATAATTGCCCCCACAGCCATCTATACAGTATAATGGCCACAGATTATTACATGGGGTGAGATGTTTTTACTAAAATGTTGGATATAACACCTCAGAGTCCTAATTGTTACAGTGGCATTGCTTTCCTCACGGTGAGAGGAAGCGAAGGAAGATCTCTATCATCAGGTGCAAGCACAAGCACAAATATTCACACTCCAGGCCAGAAGGGGGAGCCCTGATCCAGATTGTGGATGGCACCCCTATAGATATATATTCTGGTTTTGGAGGGAAAGTCAGTTGGATTGTGAGAGAACAGGGAAGTGGAAAGATGCGCTAAGATGGAGTTCACTCTCAGAGGGAGCTAGAAAAAGATTGCCAGAATGGAGCTTGTTAAGGAACATCAGCTTAGGCCTCTTTCACACTTCCATTTTTTGCAATCCGTCGCAATCCATCGTTTTGGGCAAAAAAACGGATCCTGCAAATATGCTCGCAGGATGCGTTTTTTGCCCATAAACTTGTATTGGCGACAGATCTCGATGGATTGCCACACGTCGCGTCCGTCGTGCGATGGATCCGTCGTGTTTTGGCAGACCGTCATCACAAAAAACGTTCAATGTAATTTTTTTTGTACGTCGCGTCCACCATTTTCGACCACGCATGTGCGGCCGAAACTCCACGCCCTCCTCCCGGACTGCAGTATGGGCAGCGGATGCGTCGAAAAACTGCATCCCCTGCCCACGTCGTGCAAAACATTCACAACGTCTGTCGGACGCATTGCATCGGACCCGCACTTACGGAAGTGTGAAAGAGGCCTTAGGCGGAGCTGGTAAGAAAGGAGTATAGCTGAGCAGACGTGGGAGTCTGCAGCTCCAGGCAGAAAGAGAGATAAAGGACTGTGATGCCGTGCAGCCATGAGAAAGCTGCAGCTCCTGGACAGAGATAATACAGAAGGACGAACCGAACAGATTTTTTTTTTTATTATTATTTATTTCTATAGCACCATTGATTCCATGGTGCTGTACATGAGAATTTGTAGTGAGCGTGCAGGAGAGCGAAGCACAGGCTAGTGACAACTGGGGAGGACAGCTGCGATTGGGCTATCTCCCTGCGAAGCGCAGATATCAGTAGCCGGAACACCGAGGTTGTGAGGGACTCCAAGACTTACAGCAGAAACCGTCAGGACAGCTGAACTGCACGTAACCTGTCCGTCCTAATACCCAGGAGACATGGTGGCGCATAGAGCCCAGGTCGTGATAGAGACCCTTTAAAAAGGCTTGAGCCACCTGTAATACGGCTTTGTGTCCCACCTTTAAGGAGGACAGTGAGGACTGTGAGGATCTTGCCAGAAGCCATAGGCAGCAAGGGACTGCAACACCACCGCGCTATTAGGAAGGCTTTTAACTCCACCTGGTAAAGGGGACTCTGAATTCACTTCCAAGCTGGTCGGACTCTGCATGTACCTTTGATCTGGTGCCCTGGACTGTGGCTGCCTGAAGAGTACAGTAAGCCAGGTAAAGAGACTGCAAACCTGTGTCCTCCATTCTTTACTGCACCACTCACCATATTCATCTATACACCGGGAGCCCTGGAGACATACTTCACCTGTAGTAAGTTATACCATCTCAGCTGCATTAACATCACCCCAGTGGACCCCATTAAGCAGCGTTGGTCCCCACTAACCAAATACCACAGGTGGCGTCATGAACACAAAAATCCTTTTAAAGACCTTCCCTTTAACATGGGCGCCCAGGGCCACGGACCAGGTCGCCGCCACCGTGACATCCTCCTTTGAGTACCGGACCCAGTACCGAGTACCCCACGGCCCTGGCAGGCAACTCATTAGACATAAGCTAATAAAAATGAATTCATATATATTGTAGGTTCAGCTCTTTGGTAGCCACTTAGATACGCACATGCACAGGGTTTTTATATCAAAGCAGCATAAGATTTATATTCCATCATAAACTTTATAACTCTAAAATGAAAACATCCTTCCTTTAGTACAAATGCACAATATAAATAGTCCTTTCTTCAGGTGCAAAGAACAAAGTAAATGTAGTAGCCTCACCAATCTCAATATTCCAGGCAGTATCAGCTCAAGCAGTCATAAAATGTGTTCACCAAACAAACACACCTCTGTTCAGGTACATCACGACTCCACTCTGCTGAGCTTAACTAGCTACATGTTATTAGTCCCGTAAGCCAGGGTGTTATGAACAGGTGATTCAGAACCACAATGGACCTAGTGGTTAAGAGCACACAAAGTGACCTGATAGTTACTAATATAGGACGAGCTCTGAGAAGTGGGAACTCTGCTGACCGCAATCCCTAATCCTATCATACCACACTAGAGGTAGCCGTGGATTGCTCCTAATGCTCCCTATGCAACTCGGCACAGCCTGAGAAACTAGCTAGCCCTGAAGATAGAAAAATAAGCCTACCTTGCCTCAGAGAAATTCCCCAAAGGAAAAGGCAGCCCCCCACATATAATGACTGTGAGTTAAGATGAAAATACAAACACAGAGATGAAATAGATTTTAGCAAAGTGAGGCCCGACTTACTGAATAGACCGAGGATAGGAAAGATAGCTTTGCAGTCAGCACAAAAACCTACAAACAACCACGCAGAGGGGGCAAAAAGACCCTCCGCACCGACTAACGGTACGGAGGTGCTCCCTCTGCGTCTCAGAGCTTCCAGCAAGCAAGAAAAACCAATATAGCAAGCTGGACAGAAAATATAGCAAACAAAAGTAACACAAGCAAAACTTAGCTTATGCAGGGCAGACAGGCCACAAGAACGATCCAGGAGAGAGCAAGACCAATACTGGAACTTTGACTGGAGGCCAGGAACAAAGAACTAGGTGGAGTTAAATAGAGCAGCACCTAACGACTTAACCTCGTCACCTGAGGAAGGAAACTCAGAAGCCGCAGCCCCACTCACATCCACCAGAGGAAGCTCATAGACAGAACCAGCCGAAGTACCACTCATGACCACAGGAGGGAGCTTGACCACAGAATTCACAACAGTACCCCCCCCTTGAGGAGGGGTCACCGAACCCTCACCAGAGCCCCCAGGCCGACCAGGATGAGCCAAATAAAAGGCACGAACCAGATCGGCAGCATGAACATCAGAGGCAAAGACCCAGGAATTATCTTCCTGACCATAACCCTTCCACTTAACCAGGTACTGGAGTTTCCGTCTCGAAATACGAGAATCCAAAATCTTCTCCACTATATACTCCAACTCCCTCTCAACCAAAACCGGGGCAGGAGGATCAACGGATGGAACCACAGGTGCCACGTATCTCCGCAACAATGACCTATGGAATACGTTATGGATGGAAAAAGAAGCTGGAAGGGTCAAACGAAAAGACACAGGATTAAGAACCTCAGAAATCCTATACGGACCAATGAAACGAGGCTTAAACTTAGGAGAGGAAACTTTCATAGGAATATAACGAGATGACAACCAAACCAAATCCCCAACACGAAGTCGGGGACCCACACAGCGCCTGCGGTTAGCGAAACGTTGAGCCTTCTCCTGAGACAATGTCAAATTGTCCACCACATGAGTCCAAATCTGCTGCAACCTATCCACCACAGTATCCACACCAGGACAGTCAGAAGACTCAACCTGCCCTGAAGAGAAGCGAGGATGGAAACCAGAATTGCAGAAAAACGGCGAAACCAAAGTAGCCGAGCTGGCCCGATTTTTAAGGGCAAACTCAGCCAAAGGCAAAAAGGACACCCAATCATCCTGATCGGCAGAAACAAAACTTCTCAGATATGTTTCCAAGGTCTGATTGGTTCGTTCAGTCTGGCCATTTGTCTGAGGATGGAAAGCCGAGGAAAAAGACAAATCAATGCCCATCCTAGCACAAAAGGCTCGCCAAAACCTCGAAACAAATTGGGAACCTCTGTCAGAAACGATATTCTCCGGAATGCCATGTAAACGAACCACATGCTGGAAGAACAATGGCACCAAATCAGAGGAGGAAGGCAATTTAGACAAGGGTACCAAATGGACCATCTTAGAGAAGCGATCACAAACAACCCAAATGACCGACATTTTTTGAGAGACAGGGAGATCCGAAATAAAATCCATAGAGATATGTGTCCAGGGCCTCTTCGGGACTGGCAATGGCAAAAGCAACCCACTGGCACGAGAACAGCAGGGCTTAGCCCGAGCACAAATCCCACAGGACTGCACAAACGAACGCACATCCCGCGACAGAGACGGCCACAAAAAGGATCTAGCCACCAAATCTCTGGTACCAAAGATTCCAGGATGACCAGCCAACACCGAACAATGAACCTCAGAGATAACTCTACTCGTCCATTTATCAGGGACAAACAGTTTCTCCGCTGGGCAACGGTCAGGTCTATTAGCCTGAAATTTTTGCAGCACCCGCCGCAAATCAGAGGAGATGGCAGACAAAATTACCCCCTCTTTGAGAATACCCGCCGGCTCAGACAAACCCGGAGAGTCGGGCACAAAACTCCTAGACAGGGCATCCGCCTTCACATTTTTAGAGCCCGGAAGGTACGAAACCACAAAGTCAAAACGGGAGAAAAACAGCGACCAACGAGCCTGTCTAGGATTCAACCGTTTGGCAGACTCGAGATAAGTCAAGTTCTTGTGATCAGTCAAGACCACCACGCGATGCTTAGCTCCTTCAAGCCAATGACGCCACTCCTCGAATGCCCACTTCATGGCCAGCAACTCTCGATTGCCAACATCATAATTACGCTCAGCAGGCGAAAACTTCCTGGAAAAGAAGGCGCATGGTTTCATCACCGAGCCATCAGAACTTCTTTGCGACAAAACAGCCCCTGCTCCAATCTCAGAAGCATCAACCTCGACCTGGAACGGGAGCGAAACATCTGGTTGGCACAACACAGGGGCAGAAGAAAAACGACGCTTCAACTCTCGAAAAGCTTCCACAGCAGCAGAAGACCAATTGACCACATCAGCACCCTTCTTGGTTAAATCAGTCAACGGTTTAGCAATACTAGAAAAATTATTGATGAAGCGACGATAAAAATTAGCAAAGCCCAGGAACTTTTGCAGACTCTTCAGAGATGTCGGCTGAGTCCAATCATAAATGGCCTGAACTTTAACAGGGTCCATCTCGATAGTAGAAGGGGAAAAGATGAAACCCAAAAATGAAACCTTCTGAACACCAAAGAGACACTTTAACCCCTTCACAAACAAAGAATTCGCACGCCGGACCTGGAACACCATTCTGACCTGCTTCACGTGAGACTCCCAATCATCCGAGAAGACCAAAATATCATCCAAGTATACAATCAGGAATTTATCCAGGTACTCTCGGAAGATGTCATGCATAAAGGACTGAAACACTGATGGAGCATTAGAAAGCCCGAATGGCATAACCAGGTACTCAAAATGGCCCTCGGGCGTATTAAATGCTGTTTTCCATTCATCGCCCTGTTTAATACGCACAAGATTATACGCACCACGAAGATCTATTTTGGTGAACCAACTAGCCCCCTTAATCCGAGCAAACAAATCAGACAGCAGCGGCAAGTGGTACTGAAATTTGACCGTGATTTTATTTAGAAGGCGGTAATCAATACAAGGTCTCAGCGAACCATCCTTCTTGGCCACAAAAAAGAACCCTGCTCCCAATGGCGACGACGACGGGCGAATATGACCCTTCTCCAAGGATTCCTTTACGTAACTCCGCATAGCGGCGTGCTCAGGCACAGACAAATTAAACAGTCGACCTTTAGGAAACTTACTACCAGGAATCAAATCGATAGCACAATCACAATCCCTATGCGGAGGTAGGGCACTGGACTTGGGCTCATCAAATACATCCCGGTAATCCGACAAGAACTCTGGGACCTCAGAAGGGGTGGATGATGAAATAGACAGAAATGGAACATCACCATGTACCCCCTGACAACCCCAGCTGGACACAGACATTGATTTCCAATCCAATACTGGGTTATGGACTTGTAGCCATGGCAACCCCAACACGACCACATCATGCAGATTATGCAACACCAAAAAGCGAATATCCTCCTGATGCGCAGGAGCCATGCACATGGTCAGCTGGGTTCACTACTGAGGCTTATTCTTGGCCAAAGGCGTAGCATCAATTCCTCTCAATGGAATAGGATACTGCAAGGGCTCCAAGAAAAACCCACAGTGCCTAGCATACTCCAAGTCCATCAAATTCAGGGCAGCGCCTGAATCCACAAATGCCATAACAGAATAGGATGACAAAGAGCAGATCAAAGTAACGGACAAAAGAAATTTCGACTGTACCGTACCAATGGTGGCAGACCTAGCGAACCGCTTAGTGCGCTTAGGACAATCGGAGATAGCATGAGTGGAATCACCACAGTAAAAACACAGCCCATTCTGACGTCTGTGTTTTTGCCGTTCAGCTCTGGTCAAAGTCCTATCGCACTGCATAGGCTCAGGTCCATGCTCAGATAATACCGCCAAATGGTGCACAGTTTTACGCTCACGCAAGCGTCGACCGATCTGAATGGCCAAAGACATAGACTCATTCAGACCAGCAGGCATAGGAAATCCCACCATGACATCCTTAAGGGCTTCAGAGAGACCTTTTCTGAAAATTGCTGCCAGCGCACATTCATTCCATTGAGTGAGCACAGACCACTTCCTAAACTTCTGACAATATATCTCTACCTCATCCTGACCCTGACACAGAGCCAGCAAATTTTTCTCTGCCTGATCCACTGAATTAGGTTCATCATACAGCAATCCGAGCGCCAGAAAAAACGCATCAATATTACATAATGCAGGATCTCCTGGCGCAAGGGAAAATGCCCAGTCTTGTGGGTCGCCACGTAATATAGAAATAATGATCTTAACTTGTTGAACTGGGTCACCAGAGGAGCGGGGTTTCAAAGCCAGAAACAGTTTACAATTATTCTTAAAGCTCAGAAACTTAGCTCTATCTCCAGAAAACAAATCAGGAATAGGAATTCTTGGCTCCAACATAGAATTCTGAACCACAAAGTCTTGAATATTTTGTACTCTTGCAGTGAGATGATCCACACAAGAAGACAGACCTTTAATGTCCATCACTACACCTGTGTCCTGAACCACCCAAATGTCTAGGGGAAAAGAAAGACAAAACACAGTACAGAGAAAAAAAATGGTCTCAGAACTTCTCTTTTCCCTCTATTGAGAAGCATTAGTACTTTGGGCCTCCAGTACTGTTATGAACAGGTGATTCAGAACCACAATGGACCTAGTGGTTAAGAGCACACAAAGTGACCTGATAGTTACTAATATAGGACGAGCTCTGAGACGTGGGAACTCTGCTGACCGCAATCCCTAATCCTATCATACCACACTAGAGGTAGCCGTGGATTGCTCCTAATGCTCCCTATGCAACTCGGCACAGCCTGAGAAACTAGCTAGCCCTGAAGATAGAAAAATAAGCCTACCTTGCCTCAGAGAAATTCCCCAAAGGAAAAGGCAGCCCCCACATATAATGACTGTGAGTTAAGATGAAAATACAAACACAGAGATGAAATAGATTTTAGCAAAGTGAGGCCCGACTTACTGAATAGACCGAGGATAGGAAAGATAGCTTTGCGGTCAGCACAAAAACCTACAAACAACCACGCAGAGGGGGCAAAAAGACCCTCCGCACCGACTAACGGTACGGAGGTGCTCCCTCTGCGTCTCAGAGCTTCCAGCAAGCAAGAAAAACCAATATAGCAAGCTGGACAGAAAATATAGCAAACAAAAGTAACACAAGCAAAACTTAGCTTATGCAGGGCAGACAGGCCACAAGAACGATCCAGGAGAGAGCAAGACCAATACTGGAACATTGACTGGAGGCCAGGAACAAAGAACTAGGTGGAGTTAAATAGAGCAGCACCTAACGACTTAACCTCGTCACCTGAGGAAGGAAACTCAGAAGCCGCAGCCCCACTCACATCCACCAGAGGAAGCTCATAGACAGAACCAGCCGAAGTACCACTCATGACCACAGGAGGGAGCTTGACCACAGAATTCACAACACCAGGGGCTAGATTATAGGAATGACCTTTTCCAACCTTTTGGTTGCTCCCAAATCCAGGACCCAAAGCCCAGTCAAATTAAAACTCTCTCTATAACCTAGCGTTACTGTTACAAACTTTACATTACTGAGGTCAACCATCTCGGTGACACATATCAGCCTTACAACCTGCTTTCAATACATATAATACTCCCCCTAATATTCCTTTCATTTTCCCTGCGGTGGGATATCATTGGGTTTGTGGATTGGAGTATATGAAAAATCAGGACAATAAGCATAGCCCATTTAGATTAGCCAACAAGTTCACGACTATTAGCTCGACTAAACAAAGCCAGAAAACACCCAACAAGCAAGCAAAATGTTCATTCGTCAGGTGTAATAATTTTTAATCAGGCTTAAAAATGATTGTTATGGCAGCACACCATACTGTGTAAACAGGATATGTGCTACCAATGCAGATTAACATATATTCTATGGTCAGAGCACGATCATATTAATGATTGTTCTGTGCCCATAGTATTTTCTTTGCCCTGTGTAGATAGGACAATAAATGACTAATCAATCAGTGATTGTTTAATGGCCTGAATGGTTCTGTGTAAACCAGCCTTTAAAAAGAATCTTTAGGCAGAATTTCACCCTTCAGTTTATTTATATGCACATGTAGCTCTTGAAATGACAAGTCCAGCTGTATCTTTAGCTAGACAGTCTATTCCTACGTTACCGAGAAATCTGCGTTTGAATCGATATGCAAACCTGAAGTCCTTTGGCCGTATAGAAGCATTTCTCAAGCCTCTGGTCTCCCCAGCTCTAATTCCTGCCCAGCTATGCCTTCTTCTGCTTGACTGACATTCTCCATGTTGTACAACTATAAGCAATGGAGCTTTCAGTCAAGCAGTAGGAAGTAGCGCTGGGCAGGTAATAGAGCTGGGAAGAGCAGAGGGTTGGGAAGTGCTACTGAGTTGCCCCGCAAGGGCCGTGGGGTACTCGGTACAGGGTCCTGCGTTTCACAGGGGAATGTCACGGTGGCGACCCAGTCCGTGGCCTTGTGCGCCCATTTAAAAGGGGTAGGTCTTTAAAGGGAATAAAGTTTATGTTCGTGACGCCACTTGTGGTGTTCGGTCAGTGGGGACCGACGCTGCTTTAAGGGGTCCTCTGGGGTGATGTTATGGCAGCTAGATGGTATAACTTCCCACAGGTGAAGTATCTCCCCAGGGCTCCTGGTGTGTGGATGGTAGATGGTGAATGGCGCAGTAAGGAACGAGGACACAGGTTTGCAGTCTCTTTACCTTGTCTACTGTCGACTTAAGGCAGCCACAGTCCATGGCACCGTATCACAGGGCAGGCAGGGTCCGGCCGGCTTGGAGGTAAGTTAGGAGTCCCCTTATCCAGGTGGAAATCAAAGCCTTCCTCTAGCGCCGTGGTGGTGTAGTCCCTTACTGCCTATGGCTTCAGATAAGGTCCTAACAGATGTTATCTCTCTCTCTGTCCCCCGGTTAGGATAAGACATAACCCGTATGACTGGTGACTTGTGGCAGTTTATAGGGAATCTAGTACGCCCCAGCCTCTAAGGGTATCACTGTGCCTCCTGGGTATTAGGTCGGACAGGTAACTTGGAGTTCAGCTGTCCTGCCGGTCTCTGATGTAAATCATAGAGGTCCTTACAACCTCAGTGTTCCGGCTACCAGTCTCTGCGCCTCAGAAGGAAGCAGCCTGCTCGGGGCTGGTCTCCCCCTGATATCCTCTCCTGTGATTTGCTCTCCTGCACGTTCTCTGCAATGTATTCGGCTTTCTGAATGTCTCTTTCCGGGAACTGCTGCACTGCTACACAGCTCTGTAAACCCTCTGCTGCCTCAGACTGATCCAGTCTATTTCGTGGCAAGAACTGTTCTCCAGCTCTGACTGACTACTTTCCCTCCAAAACTACTTTATATATATGGGGAGTCACCTAGTAAATAGGATCAAAAGCTCCCCCTGGTGGCCTGTAGTGTGAATGTGTTGCATGTTTGTGGTACCAGGTTACAGTTATCCCTTCTTGCCTTCAAGCGTAACATCATTCTCCCTGGGAGGAAAGCAATGCTACTGTGACAGCCAGGACCCTGGGGCGCCACACTACCACATGCTGGAAGCATTTCAGGTTCATTTGGATATAGATTGAAATGTAAATTTCTAGATAATTCATGAACAGACTCTCTCTTTCTAAAGGTATTGCTGAACATGTCTTTGCAAGAGCCACATCTCCATACAAATAAAAACAATACTAGAACAGATACCATAGTTATTATAGTGCAGCGTTCTTGGTGCAGTATGTCAGACAGGTAGTGACCACAGGAAAGTTCAAACAAAGTGTCTTTAATGTCCAACGTACTCACAAATGGAAAACAAATGGTATCCTTGGATTGCAGCCGGGAATCAAGACAGTCCGTATCCGAGACCGATTGTTGTGGGCGACTGCACCACCGTGTCACTCTGAGGGGTGCCAGGCATTTTGGCTTCGCTTGGCTCTGTGTTACTTCACACAGGTTGGACCGTGCATAGCCACCTGCTCTGCAGTTTGAAAACCAAGACTGACACAGCCAACCTTTTGCTGCATGGTTTTTAAATTTAATCCGTGGCCTTGGGCAACTTGTACGATCTAGCCCGGAGGGAGCGAACTGCACCACTACCATCCTGTATTTCGTTCCAAAAATAAAAGCCCATGCCAGGTTTTCTTAAATCTGCCTCAGGCAAACAGCTAGCCCAAGACCAAGCTTATTTTTATTTTGCACTGCAATCACAGCTATACCTGTAACTGCAATGCACTCCAGTGGCCTTAATACACTTATATACGCATCCTGGGGGACATATAGCGACCTTCAAATATAATACCTGTCACTGCCTCACATTATATAGACCATCAAAAATAGAGGCCTTCTGTCATGAATAGGCCAAATGTATTATGGACACTCCATAAATACTATTTAAACACCAGAAACACAGAGCAACAGTCCTTTCAAAGCATTATTACAAAATGTATTCAGGAAAAAACATATAAAGACAGGAATATAAACATGTACATTACATATAGAGACAAGGCAATATGAAGGGCTCAGTGGGAACAGGAAGACTAGCTCATCCAAGAGCAAAGTGTAGTACATATGTGAAATGAACCATGGAGGGTTACTCAATTAGTGCAAAAATGCCAATCATAAAGTGCAAGTGCTTCAGCATTTCAAATCATTCTGATACAAGACATGGTATTGCTGGTAGAAAGGTAATTAATCATAGTCAGTCAAGAGATTAAGCTAGGAAGTAAAATCCCAAATAGCATACCAATGCATGTATGGAGAATAAAATCTATCACTTAGTCCTCATTCTTACCCATAATATCCTACTAAGATGAGTCAGTCTGCAGACCGAACGTGCGTTTCGCCCATATAAATAGTTTAAATCCTATTGACAGATTCCCTTTAAAATTCAATCAAAGCTTTAAACAGTGTGACAAAGTCATTTGTAAAGTACTGGAGGAGTGATAAGTTTCACTATGCTTAATGGTGTCAGTGATATAAAACCCAGAGTTTTTCCTCCAGCATGCTAAGTGCAGTGAGGGGTTAAGCTAATTTGTATAATGGGCTGGCTTTTATGTGGACATCCATAGAGCCTGTTGGAGGATGTTCACCTTATTTCCACCAATGAGTGTGATCTGGGGCTTAAGTAGCTGGCCTCTAAAGTCAACAGTGTTCAGTGTCTAGAGAGGAACCCTCCAGAGAGGTGTTTTGTGTTTTGCTTATGCCTGAATCATGGGTCTTGCCAACCCTGAGTGGGCTGATCCTCGCTAATACAAGGACTGTGCCTAGTGCTACCATTTTGTGTTTGTTTCGCTGTTTTGCCCAGAGGGCTGTGTTTATGTCGTGCTTCACCTTAGTTTATGCAGCATCTAAATAAACCAAGTGTGTTCCTAAAGCCACAGTGTTCCTGTGTCTATCTCTGTGTGCAGCCGAATGAGCTGATCTACCACAACGGGTAAATAATAAGTACAGATTCACTAACATCATTCACACTTTCTCTGGAGTGAAAAATACAAAATAATAGCTCTGAAAAGGGCAGCCCCATACCAGAACCTATGGAAACCTTGTGTGCTTCAATATCAGGTTTTAATCTTTTCTCTTTATCTTTACACCATTTGTGTATCTATTCATTCCTATTTTGTAACAAGATTATATTATATTTAATTATTTTTATTGATTAAAATAAGTCATTTTATTACATTAAATAATTTTAAATTGCAGCTACAGTAAGTTCAATTAAAATTACCCTTTTACACAAAATATTTTACGTGTTGCAGCACTCCACTGTATATATATATATATTCACAAATATACAACTCAGACTTATCCCCCCACCTCTCAATTGATATCAATCTTTTATACAATACTTGATAATCTTTCTTTGTTCTTTTAAGGGAGAAATTGGACTTAGATATTGGACAATTTATAGAAAAGGAGTGGGAGAGGGCAATAACCTATTAGGCTCAACTGGTGAGGTGGATTCTCCAAACTAAAAGTCCGGTTGGAGACACAGGCTTCAGTGCAGCAGGTAGTGGATCGCCCAAGTTGGATCCCCCCCAAGGGCAGTGGGGTACTCGGTACCGGGTCCTTCAGTTCACAGGGGAATGTCACGGTGGCTGACCTGGTCCGTGGCCCTGGGACATCCGTATAAAAGGGAAAGGTCTTTAAGGGGAATGTTCGTGACGCCACCTGTGGTATTCGGTCAGGGTGACCGACACTGCTTTAAGGGGTCCACTGGGGTAATGTTATGGCAGCTAAATGGTATACCTTCCCACAGGTGAAGTGTATCCCCAGGGATTCCCAGTGTATAGATGGTGAATGATGAATGGCGCAGTGAAGAATGAGGACACAAGGTTGCAGTCTCTATACCTTTACTGAAGACTTCAGCATCCACAGTCCAGGGCACCAGATCACAGGGCAGGCAGAGTCCGGCCGGTTTGGAGGCAAGTCCAGAGTTCCTTTATCCAGGTGGAAATCAGTAGCCTTCCTTTGCGCTGCGGTGGTGTAGTCCCTTACTGCCTATGGCTTCACATAAGGGTCTCACAGATGCAATGTTTCGCTCTCTCTGTCCCCCATATAGGATAGGACAATGCCCGTATGACTGGTGACTTGAGCCTGTTTATAGGGTCTCTTAGATGACCCGGCTCTGTAGGTGTCACCGTGCATCCTGGGTGTAAGTGCGTACAGGTAACCTGCAATTAGCTGTCCTGCTGGTCTCTGAAATAAGGCGTAGAGGTCCGTACTCCCTCGGTGTTCCGGCTACCGGGATGTTGCGCCTCAGAAGGAGACAGCTTGAGCGGGGCTGGTCCCCTACTGGTATCCTCTCCTTTGCTTTGACTTCCTTCACGCTCGCTGCAATACAATTCTGCCTTTCAATGTCTCTTTCTGGGAGCTGCAGCTCTGAGGGCATGCACAGCTCCTTTAACCTTCCATCCTCCTCAGACTCTGGTCTGGAACTCTCTAACAGAACTCCTGTCTGGAGATCTACCAGGAACTAACTAACTTTCCCTACACACTTCCAGTTATATATATATGGGGAGTGACCTAATAAATAGGAGCAGAAGTTCCCCCTGGTGGTCTGGAGTGTGAAATGTGTTGCATGCTTGTGATACCTGGATGCAGTTATCCTTCTTTGCCTGCAAATGTGGCATCGCTCTCCCCGAGAGGAAAGCAATACCACTGCAATGACCAGAACCCTTGGGCGTCGCAGTAGCAGATGTCTTTGAGACAGCAGACAGGTAGCAGAGGTCCTAGAGGATGCAGACAGGTAGCAGAGGTACTGCAGATAGGTAGCAGATGTACCAGAAGCTGCAGGCAGACAAGAGATGTCCTGGAGACCGCAGACAAGTAGCAGAGGTACTGGATGCCGTAGGCAGACAGGAGACATTCTGGAGACCGCAGACAGGTAGCAGACCCCAGATAGATAGCAGAGGTCCTAGAGACAGCAGACAAGTAGCCGAAATACTGGAAGCTACAGGCAAACAGGACTCAGGAACACTGAAGTCTTAGTACCAAGACACAGGTGTGTGTATTGGTAGACCTTATAAAGGTTCAGGCAAATGATCACATGGGATCACCCCCTGCCCTCTGCGAAGTCCACTGTGGAGCACAACAGAGTTTAATCGACAGGGGTGAGGTAAGCAAATCATAACATAAACTTACCCAAATTATTTTCTTTGAATCTCAATGAACGTCTTATACATTTATACATCCTACTTAAAGCGCATTACACGACTTCACGACTAGCTAGGTTTAGACATGATTACCTAAATGAATTCCCCAAATGTCATACAGCTCCTGGCCCTTTATTCCACCTTATTTAGAGCGGTCCATGGATATTGCGTTTTTGGGAGCAGACAATTAGATTCTCGAATGACAGATTGGGAAACTCAGCCTGAAAAATAGTTACTATTTATTGATTTTGAAAAATGTGAATCAAGATGCATGAAAGCGACTGGCGGCTACATCCATATGGATGGATTTCACTCATTAATGCTATGCTTCCCCATAAGAAATGGCTGTATCATCAGCGGCATCACACTGAAAAATTCCACAATATTTGGGCCAAATGATTGCAAGCGCCTAATTCTGAAATAGGGTCTGGCTTATCACTCTGGTTTCTGACTTTCCAGGAGAGGTAATGCTTTTTCTCTGCCTTTTTTTGTGGTAAAATGTGTTCTATCAGGATGAATAAATGCTATTAATCTGACAGGACCTTGTACATATTCAACAATCTTGGCCTTGGTGTCTGCTATGTCAATCGAATTTTTGCACATGGACTTTAAACATTGTTTTTCTATTACTGGAACCAGGGACGGACACAGACAGCTTGAGGCCCCGGTGCAGGAAATGTGTCTGGGCCCCCCTCCTTTTAAGGCGACAAAGCTACATATATATATAGCCACACACATACATTTGTATATATATTACATAGTCTCCTTTATTATGTATATTGCCGTCCCTTATTATACAGTGCCCTCTCTTGTTATGTACAGCACCGTCCCTTACGTATTGGATTTTATAGAGCCCTGTTTTTTATTACATACCGTACTGTCTTGTTAGCTGTATAATGCAATGATGGCTGATGGAGCATGGGAGAGCTTCTTTTCTAAAGGAGGAGCTGATGGACTGGTAGTCTGGCCACCGGCTCCCCCATCAATAGTCATTTTATATCTAACAAGAGAGGGGACTATGTAATAAAAGAGTGCACGCCGCCCACTGCATCACCACTGGTAAGGAGGCACACTTATCCATCTCCCACGGGACTCACCCTTGGTTCCTATGACCATAACAATATTGTTGTCAATAGGGCGAACCCGTTACATAGAGAAACCTTGGGGCCTTATAGCTTACATCTATACTCCCTAACAGATGGCTGGTGGGAGTGTACCCACTATTACACACGGAGGGAGCGCCTTCACACAGGCACCAGATCTCTACCAGTGAGCAATATAAACCAACCTTTTTTTTTCCATAATCATCAGCTGTGTACATATGACAAATTATGCCTTCGTTTTAGTTTCGATTATAGGTTCCTCGGGACACATTATAAAGTAATACGGTGACCTTTTGCCTTACCTGGGAGTTTTCGGTCAGTGACATAATCACTACAGCTACACATCATACTGTATATGCATTCCATAAAATTATTCTTACACTTATCCTTTGCATAATTTTTTACTTTTGTTTGGTTAGGCTCTATACACGGTCACGGACCAACTATGGTACTCGCAAGTACACAGTGGTTATTCCCACCATAGCAACGGTATGTCTCCTCACTCCTACCAGTTACCTGAGCCACCATACCCTATACACCTCATATGTCCACATTACCTAGCCCTGTAGCCTATCCTATATTCCACTATATTCCACCATATTGTGATTTAAACAGCACCTAGCAGTCAGGTGTACTTCTTGATGATCAGTTTCTCTTTTCTCCATTTATTCTTCCTTTGCTTCTGAGCACGGAGATCACACCAGATTGGCTGTTGTTGTTATTATGATTTTGTATTTATGTTACTTGTGTCTTTGAATGATTTTGTGACATTGTCATTGTCATTGACATTGTCATGTAGGTATATTCTCATTTAATTATGCACCCTTTGATCATGTATCGCAGTTCCTGATGAAGGTCCGATGAGGACCGAAACGTTGTTTATTTTTGCTGGACTGCATTAAAAATCTTCAAATTAAACAAAAGTTGATTGCCAAGTTATATATTTATGTGTAATAAAAGAGGGCACTGTGAATAACAAAAATTACAAGAATATACTATGTAAGAGACAGCACTGTACATAACAGCAGAGGAAGCTATGTAACAAGGGAGGGCATCATATATAACTAGACAGGATGGTACATAATAAGGGACGGTGTTATACATAACAAAAAAGGAAACTATGTAACTAAGGATGATGTTATACATAATAAGTGAGTACACTATACACTAAGGGACTGTGCTATACATAATAAGTGAGTACACTTTATACTAAGGGACTGTGTTAGACATAATAATCGATAATAACATCTTCCTCCACCTCCCCCTGTTCCTAAATCCATTATAAATCCCCCTCCCTCCCATCCCAATCCCACACACCCCTCATTGCCCTCCCCTGCATCCCATTATTGCATCTCTCCCCCACCCCATCATTACCCATTCCACCACCTCCATCATTGCCTTCTCCCCACCACCCCATCATTGTCCTTTCCACTGTCATCATCATTGTCTTCTCCCCCACCATCCCCATCATTACCCTTTCCACCACCACCATCATTGTCTTTTCCCCACCCCATCATTGCCCATTACACCGCCTCCATCATTTCTTCCTCCCCAGCACCCTCATTATTGCCCTTTCCACCACCACCACCATCATTGCTTTCTCCTCCACCACCCCTATCATTGACCTCTCTGTCAACCCAATCATTGCCTTCTGCCCCATCATTGCCCTATCTGTCAACCCAATCATTGCCTTCTGCCCCATCACCCCCATCATTGCCCTCTCCTCCACCTACATACACACAGACACACACAGCATCATTCACTACTCTGCATACACACACACACACCTCACCTCTGCACACAGTATCCTGAATCCACACCATCGCCAGCAGCTTCCTGTCTCGCACAGCCGTGGCGCTGAATGATGATGTCATTCAGCCACTGCTGTGCGAGACAGGAAGCGCGGGCAGGAAGCAGGATGGATCTATTCCCTGCAGCTCCGCTCCACTACCATTTTCTCTTGCAGGCAGCGGAGCTACAGGGATTGCTTTCTGCCCGCCGCACATGAGGGCAATCTGGCCAGGGGCCCCCCGGAGCCTCAGGGCCAGATAAACTGGCCAGATTGCCCTCATTATTAGCCGCCGTGCAGGGCCCCCCCGGAGCCTCCGGGCCCTGGTGCAGCCGCACTGGTTGAACAGGCGGTATGTCCGCCTATGACTGGAACCTATTTATATCTAGCAATGTCAGATCTAGACAATATACTTATTATTGTATACTGATTGTTATTCTTGTTCTGCACATCCTAAATAAAGTCTAATGTTTTAATTAAAAAAAAAATAATGTAATATTTTCAGCATAATCAAATTAATTACAGAGTTTGCAGTAGTGTCTGGAAACGGCAAATATGCAAAGTGTGAACTTTCCAATACAGTCCTTGAGGGCGCTGCGTCTCCTTGTGGCATAGGGAGACTTACAGGCCAGGTAATGCACCCTGGGAAAATAGGTATGCAAAGTAGCTCTCCTGGAGAAGGAAGCTCACAGTCTCTCTGATGCTGCTAAAGACTTCTCACAAAGAGTTTCAGCCCTGGGACTTTATGTAAGGCTTCTGATCACAATCGTTCATCTCCGAGCAGCTCATAAATCAGCTCAGTGCCTGAAAAATAATATGTTGTTACCAGATTGCACAATAGAACTGAAATTTGTCCTTTTTACATTGTTCTGCTGTTACACTGAGTACAAGTACACATGACAGGGTTTATTGCACATGTGTATTCATTTTCGATGAATAATGATCTTTGAGAATTGGACTCTATGTACTTTATAATACTATCCAGCCATTTATGAACTGCTATAATTGTTTGTTTGCATACTGAGTTTTCTTCTCATTGCAGAGAAAAATGTGTGAACGGTATGGAAATATTTGTTTTATTGTCAAAAATCAATCATGAAGTGTTAGAAGGTTTTATTGTGAACTTCCAGCCGAAATCCATTTTCTTTCAAGAATTTTGAGTTAGAGGACTTTTCTGTGAAAAAAACGTTGATGGTCTCTATCTTTAAATGATCATTGCCATCTCAATAAACTGAAAAAAACCTGATAAAAACTAAAAAAATATCTATAATATCTTATGAGAAAATATGCTTCTTTGTCTAATTATGAGCCACGACTTCCCCTATCTCCCCTCCCCCGCCTCCTGAACTCATTATTAACTTTGAAAAACTAGTAAAATCCATCTTTGTCTAAACAAGACAGACTTTAGGCTCAATGAGGTGTCAAATTACAACTTCCTATTGATACAGGAAAGATATATATCTTGGTAACGTGTTAGCCAGTAGATAGAAAAATATTTCGAATTGAGAGTCCTCAGTGGTTGATACCTTGTACTAAATGTCCAACTGGGGGTCTGTATGTTGGGGAGACAGGGCAAAAACTGAGAACAAGGATAAATTCTCACCCGCCATACAATAAGAGATTAAAGAATGGATCTACCTGTGGCCAAACATTTTTGTATGCCTGATGATAGCATTATGGACCTGAAATTACTTGTATTGAAAGGTAACTTCAAATCTAAGCGAGATAGAAGAATTTGGGAGTATAAATTTATGACAACCTTTGACACACTCAGTGCAGGAATTAATGTGTCGCATGGATTTATGTCTTTTTACATCAATTAAGGAATTTGCACTTCAGACCATGTGGGGTCATCATAACAGAACCAGACCTCAATCAGAGGACAACAAAACATTCACTCCTAAGGTAGGAACTTTCCAATATTTATGGACACAATTGTTTATCACTTATCACTCTCCCATAATGACAGTTCTGTGCTGTGTTGTGCATGAATATGTGATTCTTCAGAATTTGCTTTAGTCTGTGCCTGATGAAGAGACCTGAGTAGTCTCGAAAGCTTGCAATTTGTTACCATCTTTTCAGTTAGCCATTAAAAGGTATCAACCACTGAGGACTCTCAATTCTAAATATTTATCTTCCTATTGAAGAATTGATCTCACCCTAGTAGTGAATTCACAGCTACACCGCTCAGTATTGTTATCTAATGCTCTCCATGCTGCTTAATTTGGGAAAGTGCAAAGTAAAGATATGGGACCTAGATCGCCTCCTTTTCTGTGTGCTGTCTCAGACAACTAGATTGAACAAAAGAAAGAGAGCCTGCAGAGGAGAAAAATACCTGCTATAAGTCATATAATGGGCAAATGGCCAGAAATAGTGTTATTGTTCATATACACACAGGACAGTTTACTCTAAATGTAGTCTTGAAAAGACTGGTAGGTTTTATGGGGGGACCACACTGGGACTTTAGCTGCGACTCAAGTTGCATGGTGCTGATAAATCACAGCATACTATCGGTGAATGGGGTTGCATCATGACCCGAAAGGTATTGTGATCACAACAAACAGTGCCCAGAAAAAAATCAAACTAGTTCAGACTTTTTGTCATTTGCTTGTCGTGGTCACTGTACCTTGCGGATAACAATGTGACTCCATTCACTTTCATTATGTTGCAAAGCAACTGCGCTTTTCTGCAGTTTTTAGCCATGTGACCTGTGTCAGGACCACAGTCTCCACCTATCCCCAGCTTTAAAATACGTGCTGTGCATCGGGAATCATATCTTGGCATACAGGTGCTTCTCACAAAATTAGAATATCATCAAAAAGTGAATTTATTTCATTTCTTTAATACAAAAAGTGAAACTCATATATTCTATAGAGTCATTACAGAGTGATCCATTTCAAGTGTTTATTTCTGTTAATGTTGATGATTATGGCTTTCAGCTAGTAAAAACCCAAAAGTCATTATCCCAGTAAATTAGAATACTTTATAACACAGCTTGAAAAATTATTTTAAAATCGGAAATGTTGGCCTTCTGAAATGCATGTTCAGTAAATGCACTCAATACTTTGTCGGAGCTCCTTTGGCATCAATTACTGAGTAAATGCGGTGTGGCATGGAGGCGATCAGCCTGTGGCACTGCTGAGGTGTTATGGAAGCCCATGTTGCTTTGATAGCAGCCTTCAACTCATCTGCATTGTTGGGTCCGGTGTCTCTCATCTTCCTCTTTACAATACCCCATAGATTCTCTATGGAGTTAAGGTCAGGCGAGTTTGCTGGCCAATCAAGCACAGTGATACTGTTGTTTGTAAACCAGGTATTGGTAGTTTTGGCAGTGTGGACAGATGCCAAGTCCTGCTGGAGAATGAAATTTCCATCTCCAAAAAGCTTGTCGGCAGAGGGAAACATGATGTGCTCTAAAATTTCCTGGTAGACGGCTGTGCCAACTTTAGTCTTGATAAAACACAGTGGACCTACACCAGCAGATGACATGGCTCCCCAAACTATCACTGATTGTGGAAACTTCACACTAGACCTCAAGTAGCTTGGATTGTGGCCTCTCCACTCTTCCTCCAGACTCTGGGACCTTGATTTCTAAAGAAATGCAACATTTACTTTCATCTGAAAACAACACCTTGGACCACTGAGCAACAGTCCAGTTCTTTTTCTCCTTGGCCCAGGTAAGACACTTCTGGCGTTGTTTATGGGTCATGAGTGGCTTGACAAAAGGAATGCGACACTTGTAGCCCATGTCCTGTATACGTCTGTGTGGTGGCTCTTGAAGCAATGACTCCAGCAGCAGTCCACTCCTTGTGAACCTAACCCAAATTTTTGAATGGTCTTTTCTTAACAGTCCTTTCAAGGCTGCGGTTATCCCGGTTGCTTGTGCACCTTTTTCTACAACACTTTTTCCTTCCACTCAACTTTTTATTAATATGCTTGGATACAGCACTCTGTAAACAGCCAGCTTTTTTAGCAATGACCTTTTGTGGCTTACCCTCCTTGTGGAGTGTGTCAATGACGGCCTTCTGGACATCTGTCAGGTCAGCAGTCTTCCCCATGATTGTGGAGTTACTGAAACAGACTAAGGGACCTTTTTAAACACTTAGGAAGCCTTTGCAGGTGTTTTTTGTCAATTATTCTAATTTACTGAGATAATTACTTTTGGGTTTTCATTGGCAGTAAGCCATAATCATCAACATTAACAGAAATAAACACTTGAAATAGATCACTCTGTAATGACTTCACATTTTGTATTGAAGGACTGAAATACCGTAAATTAACTTTTTGGTGATATTCTAATTTTGTGAGAAGCACCTGCATCATAGAGGCAATTAAATAGAGTTCAGCAGTGGATGAGGGAAGTGTCAGCACAGGAGCGAACAGCAATTGTAAAGACATATTACAAAACCAGAAAATACATGTCCACTGGCTGCAGTTTGTTATAAAAAAAAATCAAACAAATTACATTTTCCTCACCCTTCCTGGATCCAGTGCTAGGTCTCTACCTCTCCTCCCAGTGTCTGTAGTTGTCGACAGTGCTGATGTCACGTCAACAGCACTGTAGCCAATCAAAAACTTTGTCCAATTTGCCGCTAAGCTCACCGACTACCGGCCTCACTTTTGACGTGACGTCAGCGCTGCAGACAATAACAGACACTGGGAGCAGTGGCGGAGACTCCACGTTGGACTCTGGAAGGGTGAGTAAAGAGAAGTTTGGGGAAGATTTTTAACAATAAACAGTGAGGTGACTTGCATTTTTTGAAACTGGAAAACCTCTGTAACATCTGATTTTTGTTCTTTTAAGAGGAATATGACACCTTTTTATATTTTACTAGATGAAGAGCCCGGTGTTGGCCGGGCATAGTAACTAACTGTGGTTAGTTATAACAAATTAAAATGATTATATTTCACACAGGGCCGGTTTTAGGCAAAGTGGGGCCCTAGGCAAAAGTTTAAAATGGAGCCTCAAATGCTAACATACTGCACATCACACAGAAGCATTTCTGTTGTATTTATGTGCACTGTGTTCAGGCCGCTAAACGTGTGATCGACAATATTGAAGTCGTTCGACGCTTGTTTCCCGGCCTCTTTACACCAACTGAGAAAGAATGATGGGAACAGAACAATCACTATTTGATCAATCTGTCCCCATATAGTATCATGTTATCAGCAGCACATCTACAGTTTACACCGGCGATGTGCTGCTGAGAACAATGATTTCTGTTCCCGCATAAACAATCCAATCATTCAATGAATATGCAGCATTTTGCTTGTTTAGTATAATACACTCCATAGTCCTCCATATTGTAAAATGCACACCACTAGTCCTCCATTTAATATAATGTGCCCCATAGTCCTCCATATAGTATAATACACTCCCCATAGTCCTCCATATAGTATAATACACTCCCCATAGTCCTCCATATAGTATAATACACTCCCTATTTATTAGGTCACTCTATATACTGTATATATATATATATATATATATATATATGTAACTGTAGTTATAGTTAGGGATAGTTAGTCAGTTCCAGACAGTAGTCTGAGGAGGACAGAGGGTCAACGGAGCTGTGCATGCCCTCAGAGCTGCAGCTCCCAGAAAGAGACATTGAAAGGCAGAATTGTATTGCAGTGAGCGTGAAGGAAGTTGAAGCAAAGGAGAGGATACCAGAAGGGGACCAGCCCCGAACAGGCTGCCTCCTTCTGAGGCGCAGAATCCCGGAATCCCGGTAGTCAGAACACCGAGGGAGTAATGACCTCTACGCCTTTTTCCAGAGACCGTCAGGACAGCTAATTGCAAGTTACCTGTCTGCACCTACACCTAGGAGGCACGGTGACACCTACAGAGCCGGGTTATCTAAGAGACCCTATAAACAGGCTCAAGGCACCAGTCATACGGGTTTTCTCCTATCCTATATGGGGGACAGAGAGAGTGAAACATCACATCTGTGAGACCCTTATGTGAACCATAGGCAGTAAGGGACTACACCACTGCAGCGCAAGGGAAGGCTACTGATTTCCACCTGGACAAGGGGACTATGGACTTGCCTCCAAACCAACTGGACTCTGCCTACCCTGTGGTCTGGTGCTCTGGACTGTGGATGCTGAAGTCTTCAGTAAAGGTAAAGAGACTGCAACCTTCTTCACTGCGCTACTCACCATTCACCATCTACACACTGGGAAGCCCTGGGGATATACTTCACCTGTGGAAAGGTACACCATCTAGCTGCCATAACATCACCCCAGCAGACCCCTTAAAGCAGCGTCGGTCACCCTGACCGAATACCACAGGTGGCGTCACGAACATAAACTTTAACCCTTTAAAAACCTTCCCCCTTTTACATGGGCACCCAGGGCCACGGACCGGGTCGCAGCCACCGTGACACCCTCCTGTGAACCGCAGGACCCGGTACTAAGTACCCCACGGCCCTGGCGGGTGACTCACTAACGTGTGCACAAAGCCTTAGGTTTCTCACCTCCTGTTACCGGTTTCTCCATTTTGTGGTGCAGTGTGGTGTAGTCCTCACTAGTTATGTGAGATAATACTACACACATTAAACAAAAAAACTGCATTCTTGTGTTTATGCACTTGTGAAAGCAGAAATAAATGATAAGAAAAAAATATGCAAATATGAGACCCTTGTAAGGTGGAGGGCCACAAAGGGGCAGTGAGAAAGATACGGGCAAAGAGTGACTATGGGGCAGGGGAGATGGATACAAGGGGGCTAAGGGAGACAGGCACAAGGGTGACAGGGGGGCTAGGGAGCAAGGAAGACAGGCACAAGGGGACACATGGGGCTAGGAGGCAGGGGAGAAGGGCACAAGGGGACACATGGGGACTAGTGGGCAAAAGAGACTGACACAGGAGGACACACGGGGACTAGTGGGCAAAGGAGTCTGACACAAGGGGACACACGGGGACAAGGGACACAAGCACATGGGGACAAGGGAGACAGGCACAAGTAGACACACGGGGACTAGTGCACAAGGGAGACTGACACAAGGGGACACACGGGGACTAGTGGGCAAGGGAGAATGACACAAGGGGACGCACGGGGACAAAGGACACAAGCACAAGGGGACAAGGGAGACAGGCACAAGGGTACTCAGGAGGGCTAGGAGAAAGGAGAGAAGACAAGTGCAAGCGGACACAAAGGGACTCCGAAGGCAGAGTAGATAGGGACGCACGGGGAGACGGGCTGCAAAAGGACAGGGGAAGATGGGGGGACTTGGGAGCAGGGATGAAGGGGCACAGGGGTTACAAGGACAGGGTAGATAGGGACACATTGTGAGAAAGGGTACATGAGAGACGGGGGAACAAGGGGATGCATTGGAGACTTGAGAGCAGGGCAGACAGGTCACAAGGGGACAAGGGGCAGGGAATGCATGGGGGGTCCAGGAGGACTCAGTGCATGGGAAATGGGGACCATTGGGGGACTAGGGGAGGAAGGACAAGGCACGTACGGGGGCCCGGAGGAGCCCAATGACCTGAACCTGGGGACCTATGAGGACATGGAGCATGGGAGAGCAGGGAGCAAGGGCAGAGCATGGAGGAAAGGGGGCTGGTGTCACAGGGATGCTGGGGGCCGAGGACGGCGACACACGGGCAGCAGACACACCTCAATGCCGCCAGTCCCATACACCTCCTTGTTCATCCCTGGACCCTCCAGATGGCTTAGCCGCTGCGGCATCCTCCTACCGGGCAGTTCGGTCCATGCCCCCCACCAGCTCCTAAAGGGGGACGTAGAGGTGAGAATACCCCCCTCCGGAGCAGTCTGTTCCAGGTCCCTGCTGCCGCCAAAGGCTGCCGTCACCTGTGCAAATGCTGCACTGCCCGGGCCCATCACACAGCGTGCGTGCGATGAAGTGACGTCATCGCCCACCTGCAGTGTCAGAGGCAGAGGGGAATGATGGGAGAGGTAGCATCATTTGACGCTCTCTCTTCTATCATTGCTTTGAACTGTACCGGCGCCGGTATAGTTCAATGCGGCGGCAGTAGGGGGAGTCGGCACTGGTGGCAGGCAGGCCCCCTTGAGCCACGGGCCCCATAGCAGCTGCATGATGTGCCGCTATTAGCAGCACGCCACTCGCTTGCTGGCCCTATTCAGCTGCCTGGTCTGCCTGCCGCTAACGCTGGCCCTGATTGCACATAAAGCACAGCCTTTCTCCTTTATACTCATCTCCTCCGGCAGTACCTCATGCTCCTCTTCCATATACAATTAGAAATACTTGATCCCGAGAGAAATTGCACTAATTGCAATAAAGCGTATCATATACACATATCTGTCTGCATTTGAAGATGTGATTTTCCTCACCAACTCTTGTCATGATCCTATAGGCATAGAAGTCCATGGCCGACACTTTTTTCCTGAAGGGTTGCCTGTTGCAGGATTTGTCTGAGGTATTTCAAAGTGATAGCCATCCTGTCCCTGGCAAAAGATAATTGGATATTGCAGTGCATCATAGGACTTGTGAGTTTCTGCCACCTGTTGCAAACCCTTGTTCCTTTTCTGAAGCAAAATGTCACGGTTGTGAAACTCATTACCCTCAACCAAAATGGCTACCTCATCAAATGAGGGGGCATTGAAATGCCACTGATGCTCACCTGGTGGTGTTTTGTCAGCTCTGATTACAACTTTGTAATCGTCACTTGGCATGCATTCAAGTGCAGTCTTGAAAAGTTGAACATATGGATTGTTTAAGTGAAGGAACTGCTGCAAGTTAGTGACAATATCAAGGCGAGTGTTTGGAATTAAAGAGCTCTCTACTGAGCCTCTGCTTCTACAATTCCCATGAAGTAGGGTTAAAGAAATTTAATTTTGTTTCCTTGTAATAGAAGCAGTGAGCCAATTGAGTGGTAAATCTGTCCTTGAACTTTGAACGTGGGCATAAGTCCACTTGAAAAAAACTTCTCTTTTTGCACCAAATGAGTAATTTAGAAGCAGGAGTTGTGCTTCCTGATGGGGCTATGTGGAGTGGGCGTGGCTTGATACATACACACACATACATACACTCAGCTTTATATTCCTCACCAACCGTTACACCGATGCCTCTACCTTGTGCCAGTCATTACACTGGTTACCCATCCACTCAAGAATCCAGTACAAAACTACTACCCTCATCCACAAAGCACTCCATGGCTAAGCACCACCCTACATATCCTCTCTGGTCTCAGTCTACCACCCTACCCGTGCCCTCCGCTCCGCTAATGACCTCAGGTTAGCATCCTCAATAATCAGAACCTCCCACTCCCGTCTCCAAGACATTATACGTGCTGCACCGATTCTTTGGAATGCACTACCCAGGTTAATACGATTAATCCCTAATCCTCACAGTTTTAAGCGTGCCCTAAAAACTCATTTGTTCAGATTGGCCTACTGCCTCAACGCATTAACCTAACTGTCCCTAACTATCCCTGTGTGGCGCATGAAAAAAAAAAAAAAACATAATTGGGTTCCTCGCATCATGTTCTCATAAACTTTATGCAGTTAATAGCCCTCTGTGTCTGTACTGCTACATACTTAGGCAGTTAACTGGTTCATGCAGCTTTACATGAACACCTGAGCCTTACACTATGGCTGGTCCGACCAACTAAAGCAATTGTTACCATCCACCTCTCGTCTCTCCCCTTTTTCTCATAGTTTGTAAGCTTGCGAGCAGCAGGGCCCTCATTCCTCTTGGTATCTGTTTTGAACTGTGATTTCTGTTATGATGCAATGTCTATTGTCTGTACAAGTCCCCTCTATAATTTGTAAAGCGCTGCGGAATGTGTTGCTGCAGCGCCCCAGAGTCCTGGTTCGTTGCAGTAATGTTATTCTTCCACCAGGGGGAGTGATGTTACATCTGAAGGCAATGAAGGAGATCTTCTGTCCAGGTATCACAACCACTACACACACTTCACACTCCAGTCCACCAGGGGGAGCCATGCTTTTATCTATTAGGGCACTCCTCACACTTGGGTAAAACTGGTGGGTTGGGGAGGAAGTTAGGCAGAAAGGGACAGAAGTTGACTGGAGGGAGTAGGAGAAGGTCAGTGGGTCCTGACTGAGTTTGGCAGAGGCTGGCTGGGTTGGGTTCCAACCAGCTCCAGATTGCGACCTACGGAAGCAAAGTACACGGAGCTGCGCCTGCCCCACATGCGGCAGCATCCTAAGAAAGGACACGAAAGGAATTGTGTTGCAGTGAGTGAGCAACGAAGTCATAGCAACAGGAGTGAAACATCAGAGGGAGACCAGCTAGACGCAAGCTGCCTCTTTCTGAAGCGCAGGACCGGTAGCCAGAACACCGAGGGAGTAAAGAGCTCTATGCCATTACTTCAGAGACTGGCAGGACAGTTAATTCCACGTTAGCTGCCCGACCATTTACCCAGGAGGCAGGGTGGCAACTTGTGGGGGCCGGGGCGTCACTAGGGTCCCTAAAAAAAGCCTCAGGCCACCCGTCATACGGGTTTGTCCTATCCGTCAGGGGGACAGAGAGAAGAGACTTAACATCTACAATAGTTGTGAGGACCTTACCGAGTTGCACAGCAGGGAGGTACTACAACGCCCAGGCGCTAGAGGAAGGCTATTGATTTCCACCTGGATCAGGGGAATCTGGATTTGCCTTCAGACCGGCCGGACTGCCTACCAAGTGGTCCCTACCCTGGACTGTGGATGCTGAAGTCTTACATCATCCACCATCTACACTCTGGGGAGCCCTGGGGACATACTTCACCTGTGGGAAGGTATACCATCTAGCTGCCATAACATCACCCCAGCGGACCCCTAAGCAGCGTCGGTCACCCTGGCCGAATACCACAGGTGGCGTCACGAACATTATCCCTTTAAAGACCTTTCCCCCATTTCATCAATGGACCTCCCGAGGGCCACGGACCGGGTCAGCCACCGTGATATCCCCACTGAGTACAGAAGGGCCCGGTACCGACTTCCCCACAGCCCACGGGGGCGTTCGATTGGAGCTATATAAATTAAATTATTATTATTATTATATATATATAGATACCATTGTTAGCAGATTGCATGAGATTTATGGATGCTAGAAAACCCTTTTAACGGAATGTTGAGACCCTTGTTACATTTTCATGCATTACCACCATCTATAAACAAGGTTACTTCTTTCAGTAGTCAAACACATACATGAACTGCCTGAAAGAGATCTATCTTCCACACCATACTTGGCTGCAGTAAGAGAATTTATATACATACACTCTCAGATTAATATATGTATTTATACAGAGGCACAGAGATAGACATCCATCCATGAGCAATAGGTGAAAACTCAGATCATGCCCACAATACTTTCCAATGCCCACATTTCATGCTCACAACATTCTCTCTGAGAAGTCAATAAGACGTTTCTCTCCCACAGTTCTTATCCGCCAAGTGGCTGTTGTAAAGCAAAGATTTATAGCAAAATAACTGCAATATACAAATAACTAAAAAAACAAACAAAAAAAAACTTACAATACATACAGAATAGAATGAAAACATATGTTTTTATATATATTTCAATAGGTAAAAGAAAAAGTGGAAGTATTTTTAGGTGGTCTCAAGAGTTTTCCAAATGTACAGGTTCTGTCTTGGCCACATCTTGTCTTCTCCGCATTTATACAGTGAAGTTGCACAAGAAAACTTATTAGGTTGAATGAAATAAAGAGAGTGCAGCTTTCAGGCTGCCGAAATAAATTGCACACATATTGCAATTTAATATTAAAATCGTAAATCTTCTCAGCTTATCTATGGATCCTATCTGTTCTTCCTTGTCTTTTTCCCTCGTATTATTCTTCTCTCTTCACAAACTGCAATCTGAGATGCACAAGGTCAGGCTGACAATTATTCAAGATTCCTTCAAAATGTCATCCAGAGTCTTGCCAAAAAAAGATGGTGAGATATTTAGAGCTATTCCACCCTTGTTCTTCAGTTTCTGCAGCCCTGCAGGATTTTCTCTGATGTCCGAAATACGGATTTAGGATGTGATCACATCGGGGCTTTGGTGTCCATTTCTAAGGACCTATCAGAAAGGCGTCCAAAAGAATACACTCAGAACCCATCTGAATGCGGGCCGATTTTCACGGACTGTAAGACAGAAGAAGGTGGGGGAATTTTTTATTTTCACTTGCAAGAAAACTTATGACACTTGGACCAAACATGGACCAAACACTTATGAAACTCAGATGAAAATCACTGATGAAACTTTGTCTGTTTTTCTCGTATGTGAAAAAAACGAACGTGTGAATGAAGCCTTATAATGAGATTCATTGTAGTTCCAAGGAGGTTTACAACGTATTTGATGGCAGAAATAGCACTACATGCCGCACTATTCTTCTCCAAATCTTGACAGAACTCCCAATTGTGATCATAACCATAAAGATACATTTCTGGATTTGCTTCCTCAAGAATTTTTCACATTGACTACTCTATAAATACATGAATTATTTAGTTATGGTTTGGTTGGCTGATTACCATTAAAAATGACAATGATCATCTGCAGAGAACTATTTTCACAATATTTGATAACTTTTAAGACCAACATAACAGATGTATTTATACTCATCGTGATCACACCAAATTCTGGAATCTGCCAATTATGCATTTATGGCTTGTTGAGTCATAGTAATGTTGTATGTCTTAATAAAAGTCTTTTAGAAAGTAAAAAATGTTTTACCAAATGGGATAAGACAAGTCCTGTTTTATTTACTATACTTACATAGCGCCTACATATTCCACAGCGCTTTACAGACATCATCATTGTCCCCACTGGGACTCACAATCTACATTCCCTATCAGTATGTCATTTAACTGTAGGAGGAAACTGGAAAACCCGGAGGAAACCCACAAAAACATGGGGACAACATACAAACTCCTTTCAGACGTTGTACTTGGTAGCATTTGAGCCCAGGACCCCAGTACTGTAAAGAGACCCTGCTGTCCTGTCAAATACATTTACCCCTTCTCACAAAAAGATGCATTCACTTCTTGAGAAGGCATCCTTATTCCTTATGTGTGGAGGTGACTCAGGAGCTGAGTCCTCTCCACATGTGGCAGATTCCAGCTATATTATATAGATGGTATCTGCCCGCATCCCCAAGCCAGTTGTGAAACTGACAGCTGGCAAGGAGAACCTGAAAAAAGCCAGCTTCCTGCACTGAATTGTACTTGTTTCTTTCAGGCAAGAGGACATTTTATGCCCTGACTGCTGGCACTTTCGCGGTCAGGATGACGGTGGCAGGGTGGTCAGGTGACCTGATCACGCTGCTGAAGTCACTCCAATAAAAATACAGGAGGACAGTCTGCGATAAGGTAAGTGCTCAAATTGAGCGAAAGATACAGAGACGTTTTATTGAGTGAGGAAATAGAGACAGTATAGGGGAGAAATAGTTGAGGTGACAGTATGGGGGGCAGGGAGAGAACACCTTGGGTGAAAAAACTGTGAAAGGACAGTATTGAAGAGAAAGGTGTGAGAGTGCAGTATGGGGCAAAAAGGAGACAGTACTGGTGCGGCGCCCCAGCGTCCTGGTTGTCGCAGTAGTGTCGCTTTCCTCCCAGGGAGAGTGATGCTACGTTTGGAGGCAAGAAAGGATAACTGCATCCAGGTACCACAAACATGCAACATTTCACACTCAAGGCCACCAGGGGGAGCTTCTGATTCTATTTATTAGGTGACTCCCCATATATATATAACTGGTAGTCTGTAGGGAAAGTTAGAAAGTTCCAGACAGCCGTCTGAGGAGGACAGAGGGTTCACAGAGCTGTGCATGCCCACAGAGCTGCAGCTCCCTGAAAGAGACATTTTGAAGGCCGAATTGTTTGCAGTGAGCATACAGGAGAAGGAGCACAGGAGAGGATATCAGAAGGGGACCAGCCCCGAGCAGGCTGCCTCCTTCTCAGGTGCAGAGACCGGTAGCCGGAACACCAAGGTTGTAAGGGCCTCTATGACTTACATAAGCGACCGGCAGGACAGCTAATTGCACGTTACCTGTCCGACCTAACACCCAGGAGACACAGTGACAACCTTAGAGGCTGGGCGCGCTAGAGTCCCTATAAACCGCCTCAAGTCACCAGTCATACGGATATGTCCTATCCAATCTGGGGGACAAAAAGAATTAACATCTGTGAGGACCTTATGAGAAGCTTAGCAGTAAGGGACTACACCACCATGGCACTAGAGGAAAGGCTTTTATTCTCCACCTGGACAAGGGAACCCTGGACTTGCCTCCAAACCGGCCGGACTCTGCCTGCCCTGTGGTCTGGTTCTCTGGACTGTGCATGCTGAAGTCTTTTGTAAAGGTAAAGAGACTGCAACCCTGTGTCCTCATTCTTCTCTGCGCCACTCACCATCTACATACTGGGAAGCCCTGGGGATACACTTCACCTGTGGGAAGGTATACCATCTAGCTGCTATAACATCACCCCAGCAGACCCATTAAAGCATCGTCTGTCACCCTGACCGAATACCACAGGTGGTGTCACGAACATAAACTTTATCCCTTTAAAGACCTTTCCCCTTTTACATGGGCGCCCAGGGCCACGGACCGGGTCGCAGCCACCGTGACATCCCTCTGTGAACACCCGACCCGGTACCAAGTACCCCACTGCCCAGACAGGGCGATCCAACTTGGAGTCATGAACAGGATGGACTGACCCAGCAAATCAGGTCATGTGCACCTAAGAGACTGTGCCTAACTGTTTTGTGCTGAGAGACTGTGTATTGCAAGAAGACCGCCAAAATTGCCGCCAAAACCGCCACCATTTCAGCGCCATGTGGCGATCAGGAGGAGTAAGCGTGTCGTCGTGGGCATAGCCTGGAAAAACTGCGCAAAAGTGGAAGCCATCCCTCACAAATACTACTATGTCAGAAAGATATGCACATCAACAAAAGGGATCCACCTCCTAGTCTGGGATGGTGGAGGGAGAAGAAGGAACTGCCCTCTAGAAGAGGAGGAGCAGAACCAACAGGAAGATGCCGAGCAGAACCTGGTTGGCAAGATGGCGAGCAGAGGTCACCCGGAGGAGGGGGAGGAAGCCCACAGCTATCCCGGCCAATCAAAGGAAGCAAGGGCCCCGCCGTCCTGCATGAACCCGGAGGTTCTTGGTGCGGAGGTCGAGGAGCTGTGTCATCAGCTCCGGAGCTTGTGGTACCGCGCAGCCGCCAGCGTCCAGGAACAGCAGCGCAGCCAGCTGTTGAAGCCTCAGCCAGCAGCAGAGAAGACCGGCACCCGAGATGCCGCGGCAACGGGTAAGCCCACTGACCCTGCCCCGGTAGCCAAGGACCCCACCCTGCTAGTGGCCATAGACTCACCACTGCCACCTGACCGGGTGTGTAGCCACCTAGAATAGGAAAGGCCCTGAAGACCTCCGACGCCCTGCTGCAGCCCACTAAACAGACTATGGACGTCCAGGGGGAGTGGGTGACTTTCAGGTGGACACCACCACCACCTGATCGGGTTCCCCGGGGAGGCCCAGCCAGAAGGGGAGCAAATCGAGGTCATCAGCCAACAGGAGTACCACTGGCAGCGGGCACTCCAAAGAGAACAGAAAGAGCAGGAGGAGGAGCGTCAACGCTATGTTGCTAATGAAAAAGACCTGCAAGCTAAAGCCCGGGTCAGGAAAGAGACCTTTGACAACAGAGGCCCACAGAGACAAGGGATGGTAGTCACCTTCCATCTAAAATCTGGTTGGGGCTTCATTAAAGAGCAAGATTTATATCTTGAAATCTTTGTAACCAGATGGGATGTAGAGGTGCACCTTATCGAGGGACACCCTGGCAGGGACCTCTACGCTGGTGACCAAGTTACTTACACACGACATTGGGAAGATAAAGGGTGGCACACCTTACATGTACACAGATGCATGCATAAAACCGCCAATTCACCATCTTGTGACCTGGAGCCACCACAACCAGTGGCTCTTCCTCATACACTGTCGCCCCCACCTGGTCAGGTGACCCCTGCACCGGTCACCATGTGCTCGAGATGCACACGGGCTGTTGTAGAGCAAAAGCCAGAAGGCACTCATACTCCCATCCGGAGTGCAGATGCACTTTATGTGGTGCCCATTAGCCGCCCATATCCAAAGGGACTGCCTTTGCCAGTGTTACCCCAGTAGAACAAACAAATCTGAAAATGACTGTAAATAGTTCCATGTTCATCTTCTGCTACCTTTCAAAAGTTCGTTAAACCCTACCAGGGTTTCTTCTTAAAGGGGTCCCACATTTAAAGGGATCCTATGTTTTGCACAAGTTGCCTTAAAGAACTGTGAATCATGAACTGTGCATGATCAAAAACTTTCCACTGTAAATAGTTTGCACCTTCTTAAAGGTGCTTCCTACTGGTTTTACAAAAGAAGCTTTTAAAGACAAGAGACTGCATCTAACATGGTTTGTTTTCCAGAGACCTGAAGAAAAACCCGTTTGGCGCAGCAGGATTCCAGGTCTGGATACACGCCTTGTTGCCCACCCAAGTACACCGTTGAGGGTTAATGAGGGGTCCCTCGCATCGCTGCTGCTGTTCTAAAGCAGGCATGTTAAACTCAGGGTACACCGAGGGCCACATGAGTAACAAGAGGTTGTTGCGAGGGCCACACACAGCAGCTAATGTCACACACGTATTTTAACAGCTGTCATGAAAACAAGATATGAAGTAGTAATATGTAACAGCAACATATATTTGCAGTGCGCAACAGCAACTAATATATTTAACAAAAATACAGCAATTAAAAACTAAACATTTATTTGCTATCATTTTTTTCAATCATTTTTAGTGTTTTGTCCTGAGGCTTGACACCTCTTTGTGCTAACAATTGTTGGTATATCAGGCTGAAATGACAACGCAGTGCCTACTTTGATCAAAGATGATAAGTGGTGATCAGTCAGACTTGTTCTCTGAGAAGATTTTTAGTTTCATAAAAGAAAATAACTGTTCGCAAACATAGGTTGAACCAAACATTGCCATAATCTTTGTGGCAAACTTTTTAAAGTTGTTAAACTTTTCAGGAAGGTATGAAAAGAAACCAGGTATTCCCACTTCAAGATACTTTGCTCTGAGTGTAGAATTAGATTGTATTTATAAAAGTTCCATCTGCAGGCTTTCTTCTGCCTTTGCAACATCAAAGGTGAATGGTGCTGAGAATAATGCAAACTGATGTTCAAAAGATGAGAAATCAACAAAAAGAACAAATCCTACAGACGCCCATTAAATAAATATAAAGTAACTAAATACATATTAAAAATTAATAATAATAATAATATAATGAATAGGCCTATTCATTATATTATATTATTATATTATTATTATTTATATTATTATTATTATTATTATTATTATTAATTTTCCATATGTATTTATTTACTTTATATTTATTTAATGGGCGTCTGTAGGATTTGTTCTTTTTGGTGTTCACACCTGGTATTTGCCTCCAAGGGTGCACATGTATTTTAATTGCTTTTAATTTTTCCTTGTTTGCTGTGTTATTTAATAAAGAAATTTTGTGTGTGCTTTATATTGGATGCTGTTTCTCCTTTGTGTTCTATTGCATTTTTCATCCAATCAGCACCACTGTTTTTTGCATCACAATTATTTATAATCTGAGTGCTCACCCCTCTCTAGTTTTTAATGGTTACATACAGGAGGGCCACTCACTTGCTTGGACTTTGCCTGTGCGGCACTGGGTCCCTTCTTCCTCAGCACGGTCACAGTATCCCAGTCACTCTCAGCCACGACTCTTCCTCCGCTCACAACAAAACTGACTTAGGTGATCAGCAGCCACGCGAGCCGCAGATGTACAAAACTCACGATCAGCACTTCCGGGTCGTCATTCATTGGCCGATTTCCCTGCATATGACCTGCTTACGTGATCAGCAGCCGACCAAAGTACACACGTCATGGATTGACACGGAGCTACTTGGTCGGCTGCTGATCACGTAAGCAGGTCATATGCAGGGATATGGGCCAATCAATGAATAGCCGGAAGTGCTGATCGTGAAGTTTTGAGCGTCTGCGGCCCGCACAAAAGTCTCAAACTTTGTCTCTACTTTAGAGACAAAGTTTGAGACTTTTGTGCGGGCCGCAGATATGACTGTAAAGGGCCGCATGCGGCCCGCGGGACGCATGTTTGACATGCCTGCTAAAGTATTGATTGACTTGAGTATTGATAGCACTACCTCAGTATTAAAAGAAAAAGACTTGAACACTGTTTGAACCCTTAAAGGGAATGTTTACTTGTTGCACCTTGCCAGTTAGAATTGTATGATGCAAGGTAGAAGGTTAATATATTACAGAGTTAAAATGGTAGATAATAATAAAATTGAGAGTTGAAGTTAAATAGTATTATATGAAAGAAGTAGATGATGCACTTTTGATAAAATGGAGAAAATAAAGTAACCCGCGGGGGTTGGACGAAGACTTTGCACTTAAGAGATAGTATACCCGTGAGGTTCATAGCATTTCATAGCTAGTTAGTTGTTGCACTGTTTTATTAAATTGTTCTTAAAAGTAGGCCTACAATGTAAATATGTTTTGCAATGTTCAAGTTTCCTCACCTCCCATAAAGGGAAGCACCAGTTCATATTAATTTGTTTTATAGCATTTTAAAAATTGCATGTCTTTTTGCTAACCTGTAACTGTTGTTTTTTTTCCCAGTCTGGGAGTACTGTATTTAACGAAGGGAAGGGGGGGGGGGGCGGCGCCCCAGGGTCCTGGTCATTTCAGTAGTGTCGCTTTCCTCCCAGGGAGAGTAATGCTACGTTTGGAGGCAAGGAAGGATAACTGTATCCAGGTACCACAAACATGCAACACTTCACACTTCAGGCCACCAGGGGAGATTCTGATCCTATTTATTAGGTGATTCCCCATATATATATATAACTGGTAGTCTGTAGGGAAAGTTAGAAAGTTCCAGACAGCCGTCTGAGGAGGACAGAGGGTTCACGGAGCTGTGCATGCCCACAGAGCTGCAGCTCCCAGAAAGAGACTTTTGAAGGCTGAATTGTTTGCAGCGATCATGCAGGAGAAGGAGCACAGGAGAAGATATTAGAAGGGGACCAGCCCCGAGCAGGCTGCCTCCTTCTGAGGCGCAGAGACCGGTAGCTGGAACACTGAGGTTGTAAGGACCTCTATGACTTACATCAGAGAATTGGCAGGACAGCTGAACTCCAAGTTTCCTGTCTGACCTAACACCCAGGAGGCACGGTGACAACCTTAGAGGCTGGGGCATGCTAGAGTCCCTATCAACCATCTCAAGTCACCAGTCATACAGGTATGTCCTATCCATTCCGGGGGACAGAGAGAGATAACATCTGTGAGGACCTTATGAGAAGCTTAGCAGTAAGGGACTACACCACCATGGCGTTAGAGGAAAGGCTTTTATTCTCCACCTGGACAAGGGGACTCTGGACTTGCCTCCAAACCGGCCGGACTCTGCCTGCCCTGTGGTCTGTGTGCCCTCTGGACTGTGGATGCTGAAGTCTTTAGAGAAGGTAAAGAGACTGCAATCCTGTATCCTCGTTCTTCTCTGCGTCACTCACCATCTAAATACTGGGAAGCCCTGGGGATATACTTCACCTGTGGGAAGGTATACCATCTAGCTGCCATATCATCACCCCAGCGGACCCCTTAAAGCAGCGTTGGTCACCCTGACCAAATACCACAGCTGGCATCATGAACATAAACTTTATCCCTTTAAAGACCTTTCCCCTTTTACATGGGCGCCCAGGGCCACGGACCGGGTCGCAGCCACCGTGACATCCCCCTGTGAACACCCGACTCGGTACCGAGTACCCCACTGCCCAGATGGGGCGATCCACTGGGAACTGGGGAAAATAATGTGAGGGGAGAAAATGTGCAAGGGGACAGAATAGGTGGTTTCTTTCACAGCGAAAGGCATTGGATACTTGACTAGAATCGATGGTGGTTTCAATGCTGAGCTACATGTGAGTATCCTACAAGACGAGTTACTTTTTACGCTCAGGTACTATGGGTATGTGTTATGACCTGGTGGTTAGGAGCACCCGGAATGACCTCATACAGGACGAGCTCTGGGATGTGGGAGCTCTGCTGACCGCAAGCCCTAATCCTATCACACACACTAGAAATAGCCGTGGAGCGCTCCTGACCAGACCTAGGCGCCTCGTCACAGCCTAAGAACTATCTAGCCCTAGAGATAGAAAATAAAGCCTACCTTGCCTCAAAGAAATTCCCCAAAGGTAAAGGAAGCCCCCCACATATATTGACTGTGAGTAAAGATGAAAGTCACAAACGCAGAAATGAAACTGATTTCAGCAAAGGGAGGCCAGACTTACTAAATAGACAGAGGATAGGAAAGGTAACTTTGCAATCAGCACAAAAACCTACAAAAGACCACGCAGAGTGTGCAAAAAAGACCTCCGCACCGACTCACGGTGCGGAGGGGCCACTCTGCATTCCAGAGCTTCCAGCTAGCAAGACAAAATCATGAAAACCAGCTGGACAAGAAAACAGAGAACAAAATAAGACAATAAGGAACTTAGCTTCTGCAGGAGAAGGCAGGTCACCAGAGAGATCCAGGAGCGAACTGAACGAATGCAAAAACATTGACAGCTGGCATGGAGTAACGATCTGAGAGGAGTTAAATAGAGCAGCCAACCAAAGGATAGAACACGTCACCTGTGTAAGGAACCTCAGAAGCAGCAGCTTCACTCATAGCCACCAGAGGGAGCCCATAGACAGAACTCGCCGAAGTACCATTCACGACCACAGGAGGGAGTTCTACAACAGAATTCACAACAGGTATGAAAAGGAAGACATAGTGTTCCAGCAGGTCAATAACCCAAAGCATATTGTAAGACTCATGCTGGTGTGGTAGATGGAGGCAGGTATATCTCGCCCAGGTGTTTGTCCTATGTGAATTAGGCCACTCAGTATCTTCAGGGTGCTAATGGGTTAATGATTGCAGGAATAAAAGATGACCAGCTGGGTGTTTCCGGTGTCTGCCTGGGGCACACAGATTGCCTGCCTGTGTGAGACAAACGTGAGTGAAGAGCTCTGCTCAAAGATCTGTGTGATGTTAGCTGGGTGGGAGAAGCCCCCCAGTTGTTGAGATAGCAACGTATTTGTTTAGTTAGTGCCGGACAGGCTAGGATTTATTTTTATGTTTTGTTTTTTGTGTTGCTTTCACGTTAATAAATCTGACCTGAGGTCAGCCTGCTCAGAAACCTGCTGTACGCCTCAGATTCAATGCACAAACCACGTGTCCTTTGACCCCAGCAAAGGCGATCCCAGAGTGTTTTGTCACATTGTGGTGGAGAACGCGGGCATACCGTGGCACAGGCGACAGCATGGAAGACGTGGTGAAAGCCTTAGTACAGTCCACTGCCGTACAGCAGCAGGCCACTGCCGCACAGCACGAAGCTAATCGCTTGATGGCCGCACAGCTGAAGGAGTTACTGGACATGACGGTTGCAGACCGCCAACTTCTCCAACAGGTGGCGCAGCGCCTGGTGAGCATGCCTGACGCTGACCCGGAAGCAGAGTCCAGAAGGATCCATGTGAGTCGATACTGGCAAAAGCTGACTGCAGAAGATGACGTCGAGGCATACCTGACAACGTTTGAGCGGACGGCATTGAGAGAGAAGTGGCCGAAGGCACGATGGGCCGATTTGATTGCCCCGTTTCTCTCCGGCGAGGCCCAAAAAGCTTACCATGATTTGGACCCGGAGGTCGCTCAGGACTTTGAGAAACTGAAAGCTGAGATCCTGGCCCGGCTGGGTGTGACGACGGCTGTCCGTGCACAGAGGGTACATCAGTGGACATACCAGCAAGATAAACCAGCGCGGTCTCAGATGTTCGACCTGATCTACCTGACAAAGAAATGGCTGCAACCCGAGGTACTGACAATACCCGAAATAATCCAGCGGGATGGCCTGGACAAGTACCTGAGAGTACTACCCCCAGCGCTGAAAAGGTGGGTAAGCCAAGGAAATCCCACGACAGCAGATCAACTTGTGGAGTTGGTCGAGCGTTATTCCATGGCAGAAGGACTTCCCGACGACACCGCCAAACCCCGGTCTGTGCCTCCTCCTCGTGGAACCGGTAAGACTGTTCCAGGGACCACGGGTGAAGGAAAATCGCTTAAAACTGTGGGGGAGGAGCCCGGGACTGCTCGCACTCCGAGACCAAGAGTATTGGACGGTGGTCTCAGTAGGGGACCTGTTAGGTGTTTCCGCTGCCATGAGAAGGGTCATGTTTCTGCGAACTGTCCTGTTACCGCTGAACCCATGCAGTGCGACGTTATAGACTCTAGAAAACGCATGTCTTTGGTTACACAGCTAGTGAGTGTGAATGCGGGTCAAAATGATACAGTGAAACACCTGTGTGAATTATCTGTTGATGGGAAAAATGTTGTGGCATTACTAGACTCTGGAAGTGTGGTGACTCTGGTGAAAGCTATTCTAGTGGCACTTCCGTCTGGTCCGTCTGACAAGTTTTCTGTGACGTGTGTGCATGGTGACACCTGCTCGTACTTAACAGCGGTCATATGGGTTTCTACTCCCTATGGGTCAGTGCAGCACAAAGTGGGACTCGTTCCCGCATTGTTACATGATGTAATCCTGGGCAGGGATTTTCCCTATTTCTGGCAGTTGTGGGAGAATCAGTTGCTCCTTCACGGTAGCTGTACCCGTGAATCTTCTCCCATGCCATCTGGAGGTCCCGAGTCCCTAGAGGAGACCCCACAGGAAGATGTTGCTGGGGAGGTTAGTGAATCTAACCTTCAGTACCCCTTCTCCGTCATGGCGGGGGAAACAGAGGAAACTGAGGAACTTCAGCGAGAGGCGGAGGCAGACAGCCATCCGGCACCCTGCCTGCCAGATTTGGGAGTCCAGGTGGATGACTTCCACAGCGAGCAAATGAAAGATCCTACCCTGACTCCGGCTAGGAAAAATGTAAAAATGATAGATGGGGTACCCGTAGAACCTGACACTAGGCTAGCGTACCCATATATGGTTCTTGAAAATGATTTGCTCTACCAGGTAGAAAAAAAAGGGGAAGACACAGTGCAACGGTTAGTGGTACCCAAACCTTATCGGCGGAAGGTACTGGATTTGGCCCACGGACATTAAATGGGGGGACATCTGGGGGTACAGAAAACCACAGAAAGGATATTGCATTGTTTTGTGTGGCCTGGAATACATTGTGATGTGCGTAACTATTGTGAGTCCTGTCCAGAGTGCCAAATCGCGGCCCCTAAATCTCAGTTCCGTAGCCCTTTGGTACCCCTTCCTATCATCGGGGTCCCGTTTGAGAGAATTGGGATGGATTTGGTTGGGCCCCTTCCCCGATCCGCACGTGGGCACCAACATATCCTCGTCATCGTGGACTATGCCACTCGTTACCCGGAAGCCGTCCCTTTGCGTAACACAGCTACCAAGACGATCGCCAAGGAATTGGTACAAGTGTTTAGTCGGGTGGGAATTCCAAAACAGATACTCACCGACCAGGGGACTCCCTTTATGTCGAGGGTAATGAAGGAGCTCTGCAGGCTCTTACAAATAGACCCGTTGCGTACGTCTGTCTATCACCCTCAAACAGATGGCCTGGTTGAGCGCTTCAACAAAACCTTAAAACAGATGCTCCGGAAGGCGATAGACAAAGATGGGAAGAACTGGGATTACTTGTTACCCTATTTGCTGTTTGCCATTAGGGAAGTTCCCCAGTCTTCCACAGGGTTTTCGCCTTTCGAACTGTTGTACGCCCGTCGTCCCCGGGGACTGCTGGACGTCGCAAAAGAAACCTGGGAAGGTCAAGTCACTCCCTTTAAAACGGTGATCGACCATGTAACACAAATGCAGGATCGTATTGCCGCTGTCATGCCCATTGTTAGGGACCATATGTTACAGGCCCAGGGAGCCCAGAGGCAAAGTTATGATAGAGGCGCTAAGGTCCGTACATTTGCACCCGGCGATAGGGTGTTGGTCCTAATCCCTACGGTGGATAGTAAATTCCTGGCGAAATGGCAGGGCCCATTTGAGGTCCGAGAAAGAGTTGGTGAAGTGAACTATAAAGTGTACCAGCCGGGTAAGAGAAAACCGGAACAGATTTATCATGTGAATCTGATAAAATCCTGGAAAGACCGCTCTGCCCTAACGGCGGATCTGCCCCGTCCGGTTTGTTCACCTACTGTACCAGAGGTGCAGGTTGCTGAGACTCTCTCAGAACGACAAAAATCTGAGGTTAAGCAATTTTTGTTACAGAACCGACAGTTTTTCTCCGAAAAACCTGGCCGGACTAAGTTGGTGAAACATGAGATTGTCACAGAGCCTGGCGTCACTGTTCATGTGAAGCCCTACCGGATTCCGGAAGCCCGCCGTGAAGCCGTCTCCCGGGAAGTGATGGCAATGTTGGAGTCACACAGCGCCTGGTCCAGTCCAATTGTGTTGATACCTAAACCGGATGGCTCCATCCGGTTTTGTAATGACTTTAGGAAACTGAATGCAGTTTCTAAATTTGATGCGTACCCTATGCCCCGGGTCGATGAGTTGATCGACCGGCTTGGTAAAGCCCGATGCATTACGACCCTGGATTTAACAAAGGGGTACTGGCAGATTCCTCTGGCCGAGGCGGCCAGAGAGAAGACGGCATTTGCTACACCGGAAGGTCTGTTCCAGTATGTCTATATGCCGTTTGGACTTCACGGAGCTCCCGCAACGTTCCAGAGATTGATGGATCGAGTCTTGAGGCCTCACAGACAGTACGCTTCTGCCTACCTGGATGACATCGTAATTTACAGCATGGACTGGGAAACTCATCTCCAGAAGGTACAATCGGTGATTGATGACCTGCGAGATGCAGGTTTAACGGCAAACCCCAAGAAATGCCACATCGGGCTTGAAGAAGCCCGATACTTGGGCTACGTGATTGGCCGAGGAGTGGTTAAACCCCAGATCGACAAAATACAGGCAATTCAGGGCTGGCCACAACCAGTGAACAAGAAACAAGTGCAGGCTTTCCTGGGGATTGCCGGCTATTATCGCCGGTTCATACCCAATTTTGCAGCCATGGCTACTCCCTTGACGGATCTTACCAAGGGGAAGGGTTCCGTCATGGTAAAATGGACCTCAGCTGCTGAAGAGGCCTTCCACAGCCTGAAACGGGCTATGTGCTCTCAGCCCGTACTAGTGACTCCTGATTTCAGCAGCGAGTTTGTGGTACAAACTGATGCCTCTGATACTGGTGTCGGAGCTGTACTTTCCCAGGTGAGGGACAGAGTCGAACACCCGGTCCTCTATCTCAGTCGGAAACTGAATGTACATGAGCAGAGATATGCGGTTGTTGAAAAAGAGTGCCTAGCCATTAAATGGGCTCTCGACTCCCTCAAGTATTACCTGGCTGGTAGGAAGTTTAGGCTGGTCACCGACCATGCCCCTCTCAAGTGGATGCACCTCCACAAGGACCGTAATAGTCGGGTAACCCGGTGGTTCCTTGCCCTGCAGGCTTACTCTTTTACGGTGGAGCACCGACCTGGGGTGCAGATGGGGAACGCCGATGCCCTATCCCGAGTGCACTGTTTCAAAAGTGTTCTTGCTCGACCGGAGTGGTCTGAGCAAGGGGGGGGGATATGTAAGACTCATGCTGGTGTGGTAGATGGAGGCAGGTATATCTCGCCCAGGTGTTTGTCCTATGTGAATTAGGCCACTCAGTATCTTCAGGGTGCTAATGGGTTAATGATTGCAGGAATAAAAGATGACCAGCTGGGTGTTTCCGGTGTCTGCCTGGGGCACGCAGATTGCCTGCCTGTGTGAGACAAACGTGAGTGAAGAGCTCTGCTCAAAGATCTGTGTGATGTTAGCTGGGTGGGAGAAGCCCCCCAGTTGTTGAGATAGCAACGTATTTGTTTAGTTAGTGCCGGACAGGCTAGGATTTATTTTTATGTTTTGTTTTTTGTGTTGCTTTCACGTTAATAAATCTGACCTGAGGTCAGCCTGCTCAGAAACCTGCTGTACGCCTCAGATTCAATGCACAAACCACGTGTCCTTTGACCCCAGCAAAGGCGATCCCAGAGTGTTTTGTCACAATATGTATAGATTGGAGAAGAAATGTTTCATTGGCAATGAAGTAGAGGTGTTGGATCGTCCCTCACAGTCCCCAGAACTGAATCCAATCAAACACTTGTGGGTAGAGTTGAAGAAAAAAGCTGTTCAAATTCACAAGTGACTAGAAAAGTATGCAACAACTTTGTAGAAGAGACCTGGGATCAGATTTCGGTTGAGACATGTTTGAATCTGATCAGGAACATATACAGAAGGATTCAGGCAGTGTTAAAAGCCAAAGGTGGATTAACAAGATAAAAATATAGATTTTTTTCGGAGCAAAACAGTAACAGCGCAGTGACATGACAAGAATCTGCACAACTAATAATATGCTAAATTGTTGCAAGTCAAATTTATGTATGAGATGGCCAAGATGATAGTTTATAAAATGATGGCAGTCTCACATTCAAAGCAGTAGAGGATGGTGATATATGGATCCTGAAAGTAAAAAGTTCAAAACATTGTTACCCTTTTTCTCGTCACTAGAAATATTATTTTATATTAATATTAATTCAATGACTTAATATTGAGCAGAATTAAGTATGCAGACACCCCTTTTTATACCGTATGAGCCCATAGACACAACATGAGCCCTCGCATAGCCTTCTTTGACACAGTATGAGCCCTCACATAACCCCCTATATACAGTATGAGCTCCATATAGCTCCATATATGCACTATTTGCCCTCACGTAGCCCCATCTATATACAGTATGAGCCCTCACATAGCTCCCTATATATAAGATGATTACCCATAGAGCTCTCTATATACAGGATGACCCCCTATATTCAGTCTGAGCTCCAATATAGCCTCCTGTATACAGTATGAGCCTACACATAGCTCTCTATATACAGGAGGAGCACCCCCTATATTCAGTCTGAGCTCCAACATAGCCTCCTGTATACAGTATGAGCCTACACATAGCTTCCTATATACAGTATGAGCCCACACATAACCTCTCTATATATAGGGTGAGCCCTCTTACAGCCTCTATATAGCCCCCATATAGTCTACTTGAAACATGTTTTAAATGTCATGAACAATGTCCAATGACTTAATCACTATACCTGGATAGCGTGATATAAATGCCTTATAAACTTCAATACCACATAACTTAGCCTTGCTTGCTTTAACTAATCAAATGGCTAAATATACTGTACTACCAGTAATTATTCTGAAGATATACAGGCATATATTCTAAATGTCACACATTTTATCTTGACTAACATTTATTTTTCCTATAATTATTTTTACAGTGCCAGGGTTGCTCCACGGGCACAAAATTCTCTCCCTTGCCTGCCAACATTTTCATGAACTGGTGGGAGGAAAAATATATATATATTCTACCAACAACCCATATGTACATATCAATACCACAGTAAAATAAAGTGGGCATTTAAAGAAGTGTAGCACCAATATATAAAACTGAAAATCTTTATTACAAAAAATTAAAATACATAAATACACACAAACATTGGATACGGTGCCTCAAACAGACCAACAAATACAAGTAAGGTCAGCTAGAGCAGGACACATTATAAGTTGACCAGGGATGTAACTATACAAATAGTGGGCAAGGTACGCTGTTCAAAGATGCACATAATTTAGTGCAATCCTTAAGATGCAAAGGCAAAGTTCAGCCAGGAACCTAAGCCATGGATCAATCAGACATCAATGCACTCCATAGTTCACGCTATTATTGTGTGTACCAAACATTAGAAATGATAGCATATACTGCGCCCTGTACATATTACCTGATCAGTGTCTCTCCCAACGTGCTCGGCCAAATGGCACGCTGAACCTTACGAACCTCAAATGAAGATGATTTTGAAAATCAGTCTAGGGAATTGGCAGAAAGTTTTAGAGAGCGAGGTTATAATCACAGAATGATACGAAAAGGATATATACGGGCTAAGAATACTCCAAGAAATATGCTTTTGTATGATAACAGAGCTAGGACCAACAATGATGGTGAGAGACAGGTTCGGTATATCAGAGCACATCATAATAAATGTTTCAAGTTTAGGCAAATTGTACAAAGACATTGGTCAGTCTTGCATACTGATCCCACTTTGAAACTTTTACTGCCCTCTGCCCCATCCATAGTGGCTAGAAGATCCAGAAATCTTCAGGATATTCTGGTGCATAGTCACTATGATGATGGGAGGTGGGCAATCAAGTGGGATACAAAACCTGCAGGTTTCTTTCCTTGAGGCCGTTGCAAGGCTTGCTCGAATTGTGTCAAAGCTAAAACTTTCCTGAATTTCGATGGGTCCAAGAAATTTGACATCAGGAAATGTATTACTTGTACAACAAAAGGTGTCATCTACCACTCAACATGCCCATGTGGGAAAATTTATATAGGTCTTACCACCAGAGAGTTGAAAATTCGTATATCATTTGGATATTGTGAAGGCAATCCACCAGGCAGGAGCCGGGGAGTATCGCGGCGGGCGCAATGGCGGCGGGGGCACCCGGATCCCATCCTCCCAGTGCACCTGGCTCTGCGACAGGACGGCAGAGCAGACTATCGGGCAGGACAGCGGCGGCATCACGGTTAGGAGCGGGTCGCGGTCGGGCCGCAGGAGCGGCGTCCAGAGGAGACGGTCCAGCGGCTGGAGGCAGAGGAATCACGGAGCCGGACAGACCCAGATCCAGCAGGAGGTCGAGGGACCGGTCGCCTTCGCCAGTCTCGGTCCCCCCTGGTGACGTGGAGGCCAGGGGCGCGGGCCTGGGGCAGATGAGCGGCAGCGATGATTCCGGGAACGAACATCGCGACGAAATGGACCAGCAGGATTCAGGAAGCACGGCTGGTGGGGACACAGCACCTGCGCAGCCACGTGAGTACATGTCCAGTCTTTCCCCAGTGCCGGGTGTTTCGGGTGTGGTGGAGCGGGGTGGGGGCTGTAATGAGGTCCCGGGGGTCAGAGAACTTTTAGCAGGTATGTCGCAGATTTTGCGTAGATTGGATGGGGGCGGGGGTAGCTCAGTTGCTAACAGTGTGGGATCGTCGCCCGCTGGTGCCTGGGTGTCGGTTGCCGGGGGCGTAGCAGGGGGTTCGAACGAGATTGCGAGCTCGGGTAGCGGGACACCTGTTCCTGTGGCGGGGGTGTCGGTGTCGGTACAAACGGAAACGGGAAAAGGTGATACCGTTAAGTTAGACGACAGGGCAAAAGGCGAGGTATATGTGTGTTTTGAGGGTCCGCTGGGGGCCCATTTGAAGAAAGAAGTCAAGGAAAAGATTTGGAAAGATGAATACGTAGAGATTTTCTCTCTCCTTCCTTTAGAAAAATTTAACTTGGATAAAGGAAAGAAAGACGACAGCAAAAAGGAAGAGGAAGAAAAGAGGCGTTGGCGCCTTATTCCTCAGACGTTCGTTAACTGGCAGCAGGCCTTTGCCATTCTAGCGAGTGTTATAGGGGAGAAATTCCCCGAGAATTGCTCGGGCCTGTTTTGTTATTTGGATGCTATTGGTGAAGCGCATCGTACCTATGGGGGCCAGGCTTGGCTGAGATACGATGAACAGTTCAGGCAGCGAAAAGCAGTGAGGCCGGAGATAAGGTGGGACCAAAAAGACATCGGGTTGTGGCTGAAGGTGATGGCTCCGGTGCGTTATGGGCAGTCCTTTCAGGGGGGAGGGGGGGTAGCAGTCAGCAGTCAGGACAAAGTGGAGGACACGGGTCTCAGGGTTCAAAGGAAAAATCTGGGACATGCTGGCAGTTTAATGAGGGCCAGTGCAAGTATGGCACCACTTGTAAATTTAAACACGTGTGCTCCCATTGCAACGGGGCCTCTCACGGAGCCGCTAAGTGTTTCAAGAAATCACGTGGTAAGCCATCAGTGGGTGGCGGTCAAGGGGGTGACTCCGGTGAGGGTTCAAAAGATGGCCCCCTATCTAAGTAGATACCCGGATGTTAAAAAGGCGGAGGTTATTAGGGACGGTTTTCTTGAGGGGTTTAAGATCCCTCACCCGATGCATGTTGTTCCTTTTTCTACAAAAAATTTGAGATCAGCTGGCTTGCATGCGGAGGTGGTTTCGGCTAAATTGGCAAAAGAGGTTGAGATGGGAAGAATGGCGGGGCCTTTTAGTTCGTTGCCCATGGCTGGTGTAATTGTTTCCCCGCTTGGGGTGGTGCCCAAGAAGGAGCCGAACAAGTTCCGGCTAATTCAGCATCTTTCATATCCCAAAGGATCCTCGGTTAATGACGGGATTGCGGAGGAGTTGTGCTCCGTTGTTTACACATCTTTTGATGCGGCTGTTCGGTGGGTGCGAATGTACGGGCCTGGAGCATTGCTGGCGAAAACGGACATCGAGTCGCCATTAAGGCTCTTGCCGGTGCACCCACAGAGCATTCCTTTGTTAGGTTGTTGGTGGGAGGGTGGTTTTTACTTGGATAGGTGTTTGCCTATGGGATGTTCTATTTCCTGTGCATTGTTTGAGACTTTCAGTACCTTTTTAGAGTGGGTAGTGAGAGATGTATCGGCCGTTCCTTCTGTCATTCACTATTTGGATGATTTTTTGTTTGTTGGTCCACCGGATTCAGCAGTGTGCTGTCATTTACTTGGGACCATGGAATGGGTGGCCGGACAGTTTGGTGTTCCTTTGGCACAGGGAAAAACGGAGGGCCCCTGCACGGTCTTGAGTTTCTTAGGGATTCTCATTGATTCTGAGAAAATGGAGTGTAGGTTGCCTGATGATAAGTTGGAGTTGCTTAAGCGAGAGGTGAGTCGGATTGGAAAATTGCGGAAGACTTCATTGAAGGAGTTGCAGTCGCTGCTGGGCCGCCTGAATTTTGCCTGTCGTATTATGCCAATGGGCAGGATATTTTGCCGCAGATTGTCCAGGGCGACGGCTGGAGTTCGGTCGGCGCATCATTTTATTCGTTTGGGCAGAGAGCATAAGGAGGACCTTCTTGTTTGGCAACGTTTTTTGGAAGGCTATAATGGCAGGTCGCTTATTCAGCAGGAGGATCTGAATGCTTTTGATTGCGAGATCTACACAGACGCAGCAGGTGGTGTTGGTTATGGGGCCTACTGTGGAGGAAAATGGAGCGTCGGGGTGTGGCCAGAGGATTGGCGAAAGAAGGGGCTCACCAAGAATTTGGCATTGTTGGAGTTGTTCCCGATTGTGGTGTCAGTGTTTGTTTGGGGTGACAGCTTTCGTGATCGGCGAGTACGTTTCCATTGCGATAACTCGAGCGTGGTGGCCGTGATTAACAGCTTATCTTCTTCTTCCCCTCCAGTAATTAGGTTGGTCAGGGAGTTGGTACTGAGATGCTTGGAGTTGAATGCATGGATTACGGCGGTGCACGTGCCAGGAGTTCAGAACAATATAGCTGATGCTTTGTCTCGTTTGCAGTGGGACCGATTCCGGGATTTGGCTCCAGATTCGGAGGCGGCAGGAGCAGCATGTCCTTTGCATCTGTGGCAGGTGGTTACGGAAGGGGAGGCCGATTGATCCAAGCCTCAGTGTCAAACAGGACATGGTCAGATTATGCGGCGTCATGGGCCATGTGGGAAAGTTGGTTGTTTCAATGCGGCTCGGCTGAGTCAGATAGCAACAGGGCAATGGCGTTATTGGCACTGGTAGGTAAGGTCGTGGAGTGGGGTTGGTCCGTGTCTAGGTTAAACAAGTTTATAGCAGGTTTGGCTTTTGGTTTTCAGTTGCAAGGATTGAGGGACGTCACAAAGGACTTTGTTATACGGCAGGCGTTGAAAGGTTTTCGTAAGGGTAATTCGACTTTTGATAAGCGCAGGCCCATTTCTTTTGGGTTGTTGCAGCGGTTAGGGGAGGCCTTGGGCGTCATTTGTTCATCTCAGTTTGAGGTGGTACTGTTTCAATTGGCCTTTTCTCTAGCGTTTTTTGGTGCTTTGCGGCTGGGTGAATTGGTTTCCCCGAGCAAGGACAGGTCAGGTGGTCTTTTGGCGGAAGATGTGGTTTTTTGGGAAGGGGGAGTTGCCTTTTGGATAAGGCGTTCAAAGACGGATCAGCTAGGTAGGGGAAAGAAAGTAGTGCTAGGAAGGGTGGCGGGTAGCGGGATGTGTCCGCAACGCTGCTTAGAGGCATATTGGAATTTGTCATCAGTCAGGTCAGGCCCTCTGTTGCAACACCAAGAGGGGGATTTCTTGTCACGTTTCCAGTTTGTAGCCATTTTGAAGAAGGGCTTGGGTTTGCTGGGTGTTAACCCGGAAAATTTCGGCTCGCATTCTTTTAGGATTGGGGCCGCATCTGAGGCCGATGGTTTGGGCCTTGGGCCGGAGGTGATCAAGAAAATAGGCAGATGGAGTTCTAATCGTTACCTGTCTTATGTGCGGCATTAAATCAACAATGCGGGGTGAAAAGGGACGTCTTTGCGGATTGTTAATTATGGTTGTGTTTTTCAGGTCGTACCCCTCTTTTGGCGTGGATTGTCGGACACTCTTTCGTTTATTGGGGCGCCCTCCGGGCCGATGCGCGCGCAAATGGTAGGCAACTGGGTTTCGGCCGAGAGGCAGTGATCATCCGTTGGATGGGGACTCGTGGTATGTCGTGGCGTAGTTTTTTGCCGGAATTCTCCCGCGCCGCCCGTCTGGATCGCCCTCCGGATATTTTAGTGGTTCACTTGGGGGGTAATGATTTGGGGGCAAAACCCGTGAGGGAACTCATTCGGGATATCCGTTATGACTTGTTGAGGCTGTGGGTATCTTTTCCTGGTATGCTGACTGTGTGGTCAGACATTGTGCCGCGGAAGACGTGGCGGGAGGCCCGTTCCCATAAAGGGATTAACAGAGCCAGGGTAAAATTGAACAGGATGGTGGCGAGTTTTGTGTCCCGGAATGGGGGTATTGCCGTGAGGCATTTCGAGCTGGAGGCTGGGGTCGGTAATTTTTGGAGGGATGATGGAGTGCATCTTAACGAGATCGGGATGGATTTATGGGCGCTCGGTCTACAGGAAGGAGTTGAAAGAGCTTTGGCGGTGGTGGGGCACTCACGAGCCTGAGGTGGTCAGGGCTGTTCGTGTGTGGCGGGGGGTGGGGTTCTTGGAGTTGGTGATGATGCTGATAGGGTTGATCTGGCTTTTGGTACGAGCTCTGGACGGGGTGTTTACCTCGGGAGCTTTGTGGTTGGTTTGCCCGAAATGGGTTACATGGTGCCCTCGAGCTGGTGGTTACGGCTGAGGGTAAATACGTGTTTTTTGTAAAAATTTTGGGTAGGCTCTCTGCCTATTATGAGCCAGATTTTTTAGCTCCAAGAGCCCCCCCCTCGAGGTTTTATATATTTACTGTTTACATGTTGTTATTTATGTATTTGTTTGTTAATAAAATGGCCGCTGTGGCCAAATTATCCAAAAAGAAATTAACGTGGTGGTGTGTTTTCCTGGGTAATAGATGGAGGGGTTAAGAGGGGCAAGGTAGTTGGGGGTGGGGGATGCTTTACGGAAAGGATCCTTTATTGGCCATACGCGGTCAAGAGGGGGGGCTGTATGGGGCGCAGCTAAAAGGAGGCCCCCACATGACTGCGTTGCCATGGGAGCAGTGCAGTAGGTTTTCTTTTAAAAAATAAAGGTGTTATTGAGTAAAGGGGCCCGGGGATTGGAAGAGTAGGATTTGGGGTGGGGATTTATGCAAAAAGGGAGGTGGGGGCTTGGGAAAGTGCGGGAAAAGGGGAGATCAGTTACCTTAGACGGGCGAAGTGAGTCCCTCCCACCCTCCCTGTTTTAGCGGTTCTATGAGGCAATGTAGCTTTAGGGAAGATCGGCAAGTTCGTCAATTCTTAAGGTATAAAAAAAAAAAAAAAAGGGGTCTTTTGAATTATATTTCTTTTCTGTTGATTTATTGAAGGCAAGCATTCTGTATTATTGTCACAGTGGCGTTGGCGGGGGGTGGGGTTCTTGGAGTTGGTGATGATGCTGATAGGGTTGATCTGGCTTTTGGTACGGGCTCTGGACGGGGTGTTTACCTCGGGAGCTTTGTGGTTGGTTTGCCCGAAATGGGTTACATGGTGCCCTCGAGCTGGTGGTTACGGCTGAGGGTAAATACGTGTTTTTTGTAAAAATTTTGGGTAGGCTCTCTGCCTATTATGAGCCAGATTTTTTAGCTCCAAGAGCCCCCCCCTCGAGGTTTTATATATTTACTGTTTACATGTTGTTATTTATGTATTTGTTTGTTAATAAAATGGCCGCTGTGGCCAAATTATCCAAAAAGAAATTAACGTGGTGGTGTGTTTTCCTGGGTAATAGATGGAGGGGTTAAGAGGGGCAAGGTAGTTGGGGGTGGGGGATGCTTTACGGAAAGGATCCTTTATTGGCCATACGCGGTCATGATATTTATACACAATGGGAATGAAGCCATATCTCCAATTGGTTGCTCTCCATATGGGAAGAATTAAAAGAACTTGGGACTACTAGTAAAAAGAAATCTGGGAGGACTGCTACCGGATAATATCAGCAGGTTGCCCCGTGGATTGGAGCATCATTTTATATTAAGCTCTGTAAACATTGGATTAATGGGGTTTCGGGCCAAGAAGCCTGCGTATGAATGATATTCACTAAGATGTGTATGGATTCCCTGTTTCAGGTTGTGTGAATGGTTTTTCATCTTATTTGACTTGCCAAATCGGCTGGTGCATTTTAATTTGTGCGCAGACCTTGGGCAGGTCTAAAATCTTCTATTAAAGAGTTTTGTTACTTTTTCACTTTCGTCTTCTATTTTGCACTTTTTATGTGTTTCTGCTAATATAGTAGTATACGTCTGATGGACACACGGAGGGTTAATTCTGTGTTGAACGATAGTGGTGTTTTGCGTGCCCCCTACCTGCAGGGGGGGTGGGTGTCACCCTCTCTGTTCATCCGGGATTCATATACCCTCTATGTGATGGTCTCAGCCATTCACGGTAACTATAGGTATGTCTATCACTATTATCATCATCACTCTTATGTATATCAAATCCTATATTGTCTTATTCATTTCACTTTATTTAATTATAACTTTTTCACTTTTATTGAGATGAGAATGGCTATAATTCCATTTCCCCCGTTAGGCATTCATGTTTAGTGGCACGGTCATCAAATTGAATATAGCACTATCAATGACACCACACGTTTAATAGTTTGCGTAAATATTTATTATGATTGTTGTTGTCTGATAGGTGTGTTTAGCATCTCAGTTAGTCCGTAGCGGATGAGCTCTTGTGTATGGATGGATAGGGCTTTTTCAGTCTGCCAAGTTATTGGCGGCCGGTGCAGCCTTATGTGTATATCTTACCTTGTTTACATGGGAAAATGGATTTCCGGCGTCCCATGCTGCTTAGTTACCAACGGGCTCTAAGTCTAGTGGGCGTCTATTGTGTTCTATGTTGCCCAATCACCTACGGGCTCCAATTTGTGTGGGCATCCACCTTTTGACATGTGCGGTGAGGCTCCTCCTCCATCGAATCCGGAGTTTGGCCGGTGGCGTTTGATTCATTTTTGAGTCATCCCGCGCTGTGTGTTTATGGATTTGACTTCATCTGGATGAATGCATGTGGTTCTCTAGTGTCAGATGGCTGCGTTATCAGCAGATCTTAAATAGAATGGATGTCTATATCATTTCATTCTGCATGCGGCACAACTTCTCCTCCGTAATTCCATTGGCCACTTCACAACTCCTCCTCCTTTAACCTTATTGGCCATTGTAGTGTATAAGACCTATGATGCCCATCGTATAGACACACCCCCAGGAAGAAGCACACGCGAAACGCGCGTCGGGGCTGTAAGGTTCAGCGTGCCATTTGGCCAAGCACGTTGGGAGAGACACTGATCAGGTAATATGTACAGCGTGCATGATATGCTATCATTTCTAATGTTTGGTACACACAGTAATAGCGTAAACTATGGAGTGCATTGAGGTCTGATTGATCCATGGCTTAGGTTCCTGGCTGAACTTTGCCTTTGCATCTTAAGGATTGCACTAAATTATGTGCATCTTTGAACAGCGTACCTAGCCCACTATTTGTATAGTTACATCCCTGGTCAAATTATAATGTGTCCTGCTCTAGCTGACCTTTCTTGTATTTGTTGGTCTGTTTGAGGCACCGTATCCAATGTTTGTGTGTATTTATGTATTTTAATTTTTTGTAATGAAGATTTTCTGTTTTATATATTCGTGTTACACTTCTTTAAATACCCAGTTTATTTTACTGTGGTATTGATATGTTCTAGTGTTATGTGAAGTGTTGCCCATAAGGGAACATGGGCTTGGGTATTATGCTTACAACAACCCATATGTGTCTGATTTTTTTTGTCATATGGACGCTTCATAGACGATATCCTAATCATATGGCATGGCTTTGGAGCGTCCATTCCCTACTTTATGCCACCAGTTGTCACCCTAGACATGTCATACAAAATTTGCCTGTGAGAGTATATGTCAGAGGTAGGAGATGCTGCTCCACTGAAAACAGTATGCATGTTTTCTGAAGAGAGGATATTCTACACATACATTAACCAGAGCCAAACAAATGGCTGACTCAAAAATATGTCACAATAAAATAAACAATTTCATAATTACAATCAAAATAAAGCTATACGTTTTTCAACTCAATACAGTAACAACTATTATCAGATTACCAAGATTATTAAAAATATATACCCATACTGTATACGGATCACTCTATAAAAAATATTTTAGAAAAAAGGATATTTCCCCAAACGAGGAACTACAATAGGCAATATAATTTCACCGAGTGACCATATGAATAAAAATAAATATAAAAACAAAATAAATGATAAAGATGATATCTCTTCTAACTGATTATTCACTTATGGTTCATATAAGTGTGGCAAAAAATCATGTGGTTTATGCCCTTATATATAAAATACTAAAATATGTACCTCTACTTCTGATAATAATATATATATTATTATTATTTATTTATATAGCACCATTAATTCCATGGTGCTGTACATGAGAAGGGGGTTACATACAGGGTTATAGATACTGTTTACAGTAAACAAATTTACAATTGCAGACTGGTACAGAGGGGAGAGGACCCTGTCCTTGCAGACTTACATTCTATGGGATAATGGGGAAGAGACAGAAGGTCGGGGGTGCAGCAGCTCGGGTGGTGGTGAGGCGGCAGCTCGGGTGGTGGTGAGGCGGCAGCTCGGGTGGTGGTGAGGCAGCAGAATGGTTATTGCAGGCTGTGTATATATATAGCATCAATTCTTTTATAAATTGTGGTATAACACATACTATATAGGTCATTACTTGTGAAACATGCAAGTTGCAATATGTGGGTTGCACCTCTCGCCAACTAAGGAATCGAATATCAGAACTGTAAGATTGCACTTACCACGTGTCTTGGGGGACACTCGCTTGGCAGCGATATTTGGGCACACGGGCACGGTTTTTCACACAAAACAGTCTATTTGGTTTATTAAGGTATCATAAACCACATCATGAACAGTCCATTTACACACTGTACCAGGACATCACATCAAGTTTCACATCCTTGGTCTGCGGCAACTAAACACACGGGTCCTCTCCTGACCAGTTGCCGTGGGTTACCACACAGTTCATAGAACATCACAAGCACCAACAGTCTGTATAGGTACCTGACGGGAGCTCCTGCTCCACCTGCTGACTCCTTGTCAGTACTCTCTTCCGGGAAAGCTGCCTCATGGGGATCACCAACTTGCCTGGCAGTCAGTCCAGACCCACCGAAGGACGGTAGCTTCCCCAACCAAGATCATCCAGGTCCACAGTCTCTCAGGTGCTCCAGGAAGACTCCACTCACAGGAGCTTCCAACACAGACCGTCTAGGACCACAATCACACTGTGCTCTTCAGGACGTCCATCCCACTTGGGACTGTCCAACACAGAGGCATGTGACCTGTCCAGGAGTCCGGGAGCTATTCAGGACGTTTGACCAACACCCCAGGCCACCAGGTCCAAAGCACCACCATGTGCTGTTCAGGAATCCTTCTCTCAGGACTTCCAACACAGGCTTCCAGGACCTTGTACTTGGACCGTCCAGATCCAAACACTGGAACCCCACAGGAACCATGTGACCCACACCCTGGTCACATTATATACCTTTAACCACTCCCCTAGGTGGGAGTGTGTGTGTGGCTAGTTTGACCCGCCCATCTCTCATAACTAGCCTAGTAAGTCTCCCTTCACAACTATACAAACACTACCACTCCAGTCTGTCCTCAACTCTGCTACCCGGCTAATCCACCTCTCTCCTCGCTACTCCCCTGCTTCACCCCTCTGCAAATCCCTCCACTGGCTCCCAATTCCCCAACGAATCCAGTTCAAACTACTAACACTGATCTACAAAGCCATCCACAACCTGTCCCCTCCCTATATCTCTGAACTAATCTCCCAATATCTTCCCTCACGTAATCTCCGATCCTCCCAAGACCTCCTACTCTCCTCCACACTTATTCGTTCCTCACACAACCGCCTCCAAGATTTCTCCCAAATATCCCCCATCCTCTGGAATTCTATGCCTCAACACGTCCGATTATCCACCACCCTTGGATCCTTCAGACGGAACCTCAAAACCCATCTCTTCAAGAAAGCCTACAGCCTACAATAACCATTCTGCCGCCTCGCCATCGCCAGAGCCGCCGCCTCGCCATCGTCAGAGCCGCTGTCTCGCCATTGCCAGAGCCGCCGCCTCGCCCCTACCTTCTGCCTCTTCCGCACTATCCCATAGAATGTAAGTCCGCAAGGACAGGGTCCTCTCCCCTCTGTACCAGTCTGTCACTGTAAATTTGTTTACTGTAAACAATATCTATAACTCTGTTTGTAACCCCTTTCTCATGTACAGCACCATGGAATTAATGGTGCTATATAAATAAATAATAATAACGCTGGTAACCTGCAGATTAACCACATATCTGTAGGTTAACAGCGTTATTGCTGGTGACAGGTTCCATTTAAACAGAGTGATTAGCAGTAACAAACAGATATCAATGTATCCCTATTCAGCCTGTATAGTCTATACAATTATTCAATCCTTCAGGAACTAATGTGGACAACTTAAAAATACAGACACTTTCCCTTATTCACCAATCACCAATCTTTGATATCTATTTCTATGTTCTATATGGGGGGGGGGGTTATCATGCCCATGAAAGAAATACTTCGACAAACTGCAATTCATAATTCATATTAGACTTGTGTTTATTCATCCTAAGATGTATTGGCATAGTGGTCTGTCCCACATATTGCAATTTACATTGACACTGAAATACATAAATGACGTAAGAACTATTACAATTTAAAAACTTTTTGCCAAAAAACTTTCCCCTGTAGCAACTAATATAAATAGCTTTTTACCTGAATGTATCCATATACAGCTCTTACATTTCTGATGACCACATTTATAGGTTCCACTAGTTTCCAGAATAGTACCTCATGTATATAACCCCATGCTCCATGATTGTTTTTCTTGTTAATTTGACTTGGCGCTATTGTGGTCTTCAAATTTGTATTATACCTATTTACTACAACAGGATCCTCAGGCAATTTTTTTTTATAAAATGTGATCTCCACCTACAATAAACCAATACTTCTTCAGAATTTCTTTCATTTTTTTATATGATTTATTAAAATTTGTTACAAAACTAAATTGGCTGTCTTCGTAGATCTTGTAGCACTCTTAGCTGAACAATCTTTTTCTTTCAACCTTCTAGTTTTTTCAAAGTCATCTTTGGGGTATCCCTTTCCAAATATCTGTTCCTCAGAATCCTGGATTCATTAGAAAAGTCAACTTCAGAAGTACAATTGTTTTAAATCCACCAGAATTGGCCATAAGGTATGTTCTTCTCCCAACAAGGTAGATGTCTACTTGAAAAATAAAGATAGCTGTTGACAACTACTTGTGTAAAATGGGTGCAACCCCCTCATTATTTAGAGAAATAACCAAATCCAGGAATAGAGGTAGTGGAAAAAGTTTATGTAAATTTCGAACCTCATTTATTATTGTTTAGCTCTTGAACAAAGGTGTTTGCCTCTTCCAAGGTACCGGTCCAAATTAAAAACAAATGGTCTATGAACTGTTTGTAAAGTAAAGTGCGACCCATCGGCAGGACCATAAACAAGTTTACATAACTTGGTGCAAATCTATTGCGCATCGCACAGCCCCTCAACCGCCGATAGGTTGCATCCTCAAATGTGAATATAATGTTATTAAGTATGAAATGAATGCCATCCAATATAAGTTTCCTTTGGTGGCTTGGAATCAAGGTTTCTCTACTTAAATAATAGTCAACAGCCATCAAAGGGAACCTGTCACCCCAAAAATCAAAGATGAGCTGCGGCCACCGGCATCAGGGGCTTATCTACAGCATTCTGTAATGCTGTAGATAAGCCCCCGATGTATCCTGAAAGATGAGAGAAAGAGGTTAGATTATACTCACCCGGGGGGGGGGGGGGGGCGGTCCGGTCCGGGGCCTCCAGTCTTTTTGCGGTGACGTCCTTTTCTTGTCTTCACGCTGCAGCTCCGGCGCAGGCGTACTTTATCTGCCCTGTTGAGGGCAGATCAAAGTACTGCAGTGCGCAGGTGCTGGGCCTCTCTGACCTTTCCCGGCGCATGCGCACTGCAGTACTTTGCTCTGCCCTCAACAGGGCAGACAAAGAACGCCTGCGCCGGAGCTCCAAAACATAAAAAAATGATATAAATGAGGTATCTCTGTAATCGTACTGACCCGAAAAATAAAACTGCTTTATCAATTTTACTAAACGTGTAATGGTATAAACGCACCCCCCCAAAAAAAAAAAAAAAAGAAATTCATGAATAGCTGGTTTTTGGTCATTCTGCCTCACAAAAATCGGAATACAAAGCGATCAAAAAAGTCACATGCCCGAAAATGGTACCAATAAAAACATCAACTTGTCCCGCAAAAAACAAGACCTGACATGACTCTGTGGACCAAAATATGGAAAAATTATAGCTCTCAAAATGTGAAGACGAAAACTATTTTTTGCAATAAAATGCGTCTTTTAGTGTGTGACAGCTGCCAATCATAAAAATTCGCTAAATACCCCCCCGCTATAAATAGTAAATAAACCCCCCTTCATCAGCCCCTTAGTTAGGGAAAAATAATAAATAATAAAATTACAAAAATGTTTTTCCTTTTTCCCATTAGGGTTAGGGTTGGGGCTAAAGTTAGGGTTAGGGTTGGGGCTAAAGTTAGGGTTGGGGCTAAAGTTAGGGATGGGGCTAAAGTTAGGGTTAGGATAATATTTACGGTTGGGATTTGGGTTGGGATTAGAGTTAGGGGTGTGTCAGGGTTAGGGGTGTGGTTAGGGTTATTGTTGGGATTAGGGTTAGGGGTGTGTTGGAGTTAGGGGTGTAGTTAGGGTTGGGATTAGGGTTAGGGGTGTATTTGGGTTAGGAGTGTGGTTATGGTTATGGTTACGGTAGGAATTAGGGTTAGGGGTGTGTTGGGGTTAGGGGTGTGTTTGACTTAGGGTTTCAGTTAGAATTGGGGGTTTCCACTATTTATGCACATCAGGGCTCTCCAAGCACGACATGGTGTCCGATATCATTTCCAGCCAATTCTGTGCTGAAAAAGTAAAGCAGTGCTCCTTCCCTTCCGAGCTCTCCCGTGTGCCCAAACAGGGGTTTACCCCAACATATGGGGTATCAGCGTACTCAGGACAAAATGGACAACAACTTTTGTGCTCCAATTTTTCCTGTTACCCTAGAGAAAGTACAAAACTGGAGGCTAAAAATCATTTTTGTGTTTATATTTTCACGGCTCTGTGTTACAAACTGTAGTGAAACACATCTAGGTAAGTCCCTTGGGGGTCTAGTTTCCAATATGGGGTCACTTGTGGGGGGTTTCTACTGTTTAGGTACATCAGGGGCTCTGCAAACGCAATGTGATGCCTGCAGACCATTCCATCTAAGTCTTCATTCCAAACAGCGCTCCTTCCCTTCCAAGCTCTGCCATGCGCCCAAACGGTGGTTCCCCCTACATATGGGGTATCAGCGTACTCAGGACAAATTGGACAACAACTTTTGGGGTCCAATTTCTCCTGTTAGCCTTGGAAAAATACAAAACTGGGGGCTAAAAAATAATTTTTGTGGAAAAAAAAAGAATTTTTATTTTCACGGCTCTGCGTTATAAACTGTAGTTAAACAATTGGGGGTTCAAAGTTCTCACAACATATCTAGATAAGTTCCTTAGGGGGTCTAGTTTCCAAAATGGTGTCGCTTGTGGGGGATTTCAATGTTTAGGCACATCAGTGGCTCTTCAAACGTGATATGGTATCCTATCTCAATTCCAGTCAATTTTGCATTGGAAAGTCAAACGCCGTTCCTTCCCTTCCGAGCTCTGCCATGCGCCCAAGGAGTGGTTTACCCCCACATAAGGGGTATCAGCATACTCAGGACAAATTGGACAACAACTTTTGGGGTCCAATTTCTCCCGTTACCCTTGGTAAAATAAAACAAATTGGAGCTGATGTACATTTTTTGTGAAAAAAAGTTAAATGTTAATTTTTTTTAAGCATTCCAAAAATTCCTGTGAAACACCTGAAGGGTTAATAAACTTCTTAAATGTGGTTTTGAGCACCCTGAGGGGTGCAGTTTTTAGAACGGTGTCACACTTGGGTACTTTCTATCATATACCCCTCAAAGTGACTTCAAATGTGATGTGGTCCCTAAAAAAAATGGTGTTGTAAAAATGAGAAATTGCTGGTCAACCTTTAAGGCCGGGATCACACATGCGAGAAATACGTCCGAGTCTCGCATGGTAATACCCGGCATTGCCGCTATCTCTCTGGAGCGGAGCGTGAGGCTACATGTATTGCTATGTAGCCTCACGCTCCACTCCTGAGTGACCGCGGCAATGCCGGGTATTACCATGCGAGACTCGGACGTATTTCTCGCATGTGTGATCCTGGCCTTACCCTTATAACTCCCTAACAAAAAAAATGCTGATGTAAAGAACACATTTGGGAAATGCTACTTAAGTTGGAAAATTGCAAAATGTTCGCCAAATTTTTTTTTCACAAATAAAGGTAATATCAAAGAAATTTTACCACTATCACGAAGTATAATATGTCATGAGAAAACAGAATCATCAGGATCCGTTGAAGCGTTCCAGAGTTATAACCTCATTAAAGGACAGTGGTCAGAATTGTAAAAATTGGCCTGGTCATTAACGTGTAAACCACCCTTGGGGTTAAGGGGTTAATCTTTCTGACTTTTGGACCCAGTGGCAACCACCCTCCATGTCTATTTGACACACCTGGACCTGGGTGTTTATAGACTCTCAGTCTGCTTCAGGGAGTCACCAGTGACATTCACATTTTCCCTTGTGAAAGCTTGGTGCTATAGCAGTCGCCTTACTTCCTCTCTGATGCTGTTGGAGGACATTTGGTGTTACCTCTCTGAGTCTGCTCAAGCTAAGTTGCTTTCCCCTTGTTTGTCTCCCTTCTTATCTTTAGTGTACAGTAGGGACTGACCAGTGCACATCACCCCCTTCCCTATTCATGGCCTAGCTCTAGGAATATACAGGGCTTTGTTTCCTGCTCGGCGATTGGTGTAGGACCAATATAGGGACAGTAGGGGAGGCAGGGTGCTATTAGATCTCCCTATGGGTCTCCACTCCCCCTTTCCCTAGTGTTTGGGTTTCCTTCCCTCATCCCCTCGTGTTGCACTTAGTCTTCCCACACTGTGCATGACAGATAAATACATTGCAATAAACTGAGTCCTCGTCCCCCATCCTGGGGCATTAGACAAGCTCTTATGAATTTTTGAATTGTAATAAAAATAAGGAGCTTGGTACCGTTTAATCCCATCATGACGGAGCCCTTTTTCGTTTTTGCGTTTCTGTTTTTCTCTCCCGTTCTTCCCAGAGCCAGAACTCTTTTATTTTTCTATCAATATGGCCATGTGAGGGTTTGTTTTTGTGAAACGAGTTGTACTTTTGAACGACATCATTGGTTTTACCATATTGTGTACTCAAAAACGGGAAAGAAATTCCAAGTGCGGTGAAATTGCAAAAAAAAGTGCAATTCCACTAGGTTTTTTTTGGATTTTTTTTTACCATGTTCACTAAATGCTAAAACTGATCGTCCGTTATGATTCTTCAGGTCATTATGAGTTCATATACACCAAACATGTCTAGGTTCTTTTTTATTTAAGTTGTGATAAAAATCCAAAGTTTGTCAAAAAAAAAAGTGTTTCATGATCTCAGGTTGGATGAAAGCTTATTTTTTGCGTGCCAAGCTGACGTTTTTAATGATACCATTTTGGTGCACATACAATCTTTTGCTTGCCCGTTACTGCATTTTAATGCAATGTTGCGGTGACCAAAAAAAGTAATTCTGGCGTTTTGACTTTTTTTCTCGTTACACCATTTAGCGATCATTTTAAAAACTTTTATATTGATATATCGGGCGATTCTGAATGTGACGATACCAAACATGTGTATGTTTTGATTTTTTTTTAATTGCTTTACTTTGAATGGGGCAAAAGGGGGGTGATTTGAACGTCAATATTTTTTATTTTTTTTTATATGTTTAAAAACATTTTTCTTTATTTTTGGCATGCTTCAATTGTCTCCATGGGAGATTAGAAGCTGCCATAACCTGATCGGCTCTGCTACATACAGGCAATGATCAGATAGCCTGTATGTAGCAGAAATGCTCACTTGCTATGAGCACCGACCACCAGGCGGCACTCATAGCAATCCAGCAGTGATAGCCATAGAGCTCTGCAGGAGACCTCTGGTTGTCCTGCCGACCCATCAGTGACCCACAATCATGTGACGGAGTCACCGATGGGCGGGATTTCCGGCGGGATTGTCAGAAGCGCACGTTAAATGATCCTGTCAGAGTTTAACAGTAGCATTTAATGGGTTAACAGCAGCGGGTGGATCGCAATTCCACCCGCAGCGGTTCCAGGCATGTCAGCTGTTCAAAATAGACATTTGCCGGAAAAGATGTGAACTCAGTGCCGGACGTACTAGTACGGCGCATGTTATAAGGGGTTAATAGACAAAAAATCCTTTTCTTTCTTATTAAGAATAGATCAGCTAGCAGCTTCTTTGATTAGTGAAGCGTCTTTTCTAAACTACCCAGTACGCCCCATCATATCAGGGTCACAGTGTACAGCAGATATTTTTATTCAGAATAAAGAAACTTTTATTTTAAGGACACCATATCTGGTTGTGCTTCAGAAGACCGGAGAAGGTGAAGGTCTGCATGTGGATGTACAAAGTTATCATGATGTCTGGACAAGATGAATTACGTTTTCTTGCGACATTGCATTAAAAAGCAATAACGGGCGATCAAAAAAATGGTATCTGCACCAAAATGGTGTAATTAAAAATGTCAGATTGGCAAGCAAAACATAAGCCGAGATCATGAAAAATGGAGACGCTACAAGTATCGGAATATGGTGTAGTTCTTCTTGGTTTTTTTTACAAAGTTTAGAATTTTTTTCACCATTTATAAGAAAGAACCTAGACATGTTTGGTGTCTATGAACTCGCAATATAAATATATAACTTGGCAATCAACTTTTGTTTAATTTGAAGATTTTTAATGCAGTCCAGCAAAAATAAACAACGTTTCGGTCCTCACTGGACCTTCATCAGGAACGTTGCTATGGTGGGAATAACCACTGTGTACTTGCAAGTACTATAGTGGGTCCGTGACCGTGTACAGAGCCGAAAACTCCCAGGTAAGGCAAAAGGTCACCGTATTACTTTATAATGTGTCCCGAGGAACTGGTAGAGATCTGGTGCCTGGGTGAAGGCGCTCCCTCCGTGTGTAATAGGGAGTATAGATGTACGATATAAGGCCCCAAGGTTTCTCTATGTAACGGGTTCGCCCAGTGGTGATTCAGTGGGCGGCGTGATGATCTCTCCAATGCAGCATCCACCGCTTGTTTTGACAACAAGGATGGAAGGAGTGGTCACTGGCGTCTTTACATTGTCAGCAATCTACCAATCAGTCATGGGATGGGGTTACACAGATTAACCTGACTGCCTGGCATGTGAGATTTAGATGTGCAGTGATAATCTCCCCTTAATAAAACACTGATTGTATTGATCTACAGCACACAGCTTAGTAAGTGAGATATTATAGGAATCAGCTTCACTTGTCTTACATTTTGCTGCAATCAGATTAAATAGCAAAAATCTTCTGACGATTTATTTTAAGGGTACAATTACATGAAAAGCACTGGGACCCAGGAACTGAAAGTTACTTCTCTGGAGCTGTGGATTAAGCAATGCATTGTCCATGATTAGAAGGAAGGATCTTCTTTGCTACCATAAAAAGTAGCACTCTTCTGCTCCTATTATAGCTCAGCGTTAGGGCAGGAACAGAAGACTGTATATTCTCTTATACAAGATAAACTGGCTGATTATGATAATCACACTCTGATCAGAGATTGTTTAGAGTGTGATCATAGTGTGATCCAATTTTCTCAGATGGGGAGAACATGGAAAAAATGCCTCCATCGTCTCCATTGTGTCAGTGCATAGAAACCTAACTGAACTCAGATGTCATCCGAGTGCGGTCCTATGGTTTCCACAGTGACCGACTCATTGATTTGCATGGCCGAGTGTGATCCGAATATTAGATCAACCTTGGGTATGCTGCAATGTTTTTTTGTTCGTGCGAAGCCGAGGACATATGCACTGCCCCATAGACTAATATTAGTCTGAGTGTGATCTAATGATACACACGTCTGCACCTGCCCTTATGGAAGTAAATGGGTTGAGTTGCACAGTTGAAACAATCTATGGACAAGAGTGGAGCTCCTGATTTATAATCCTGAACAATCCCTTTTTTATTAGCACTAATAACACTTATCTGCTGTTCAGAAGTGTTTTATTGTTGTGCAGTCTACAATTTGTGACATATTTTTGATTCATCAACCACAATCCTGACACTGAAATCCTAAATTATTACTCATATCCATGGAACCTAAACTCTGTGCTAGTGGAATGTATAGAAGTTCTCTTTTAATTGTGAGATTCATGTATTCAAGGAAATGACTAATGGACATTGACTTCTCTTACATTTATTTGATTTCAGGCAATATTGAGAGAAAATATGCATTTATTAACACCTAGGGTTAGAGAGAGTTTTCTACAAGCCCCGTGCTCCGTCTTGCAAAAAAAGCTTAAAGAGTTATCCATCTTTGGTGACTATTTTGTTTTACTTAAATGTGTGTATTTTGGTCTAAAAAATCATTTTTGCAATAGGATTTTTGCTAAAAATGTTGCACAGCTTTGCTTTTAACCCCTTAAGCCCCGAGGGTGGTTTGCACGTTAATGACCGGGCCAATTTTTACAATTCTGACCACTGTTTTATGAGGTTATAACTCTGGAACGCTTCAACGGATCTTGGCGATTCTGACATTGTTTTCTCGTGACGTATTGTACTTCATGTTAGTGGTAAAATTTATTCGATATAACTTGCATTTATTTGTGAAAAAAACGGAAACTTGGCGAAAATTTTGAAAATTTCGCAATTTTCCAACTTTGAATTTTTATACCCTTAAATCACAGAGATATGTCATGCAAAATACTTAATAAGTAACATTTCCCACATGTCTACTTTACATCAGCACAATTGTGGAACCAAAATTTTTTTTTGTTAGGGAGTTATAAGGGTTAAAAGTAGACCAGCAATTTCTCATTTTTGCAACACCATTTTTTTTAGGGACCACATCTCATTTGAAGTCATTTTGAGGGGTCTATATGATAGAAAATACCCAAGTGTGACACCATTCTAAAAACTGCACCCCTCAAGGTGCTCAAAACCACATTCAAGAAGTTTATTAACCCTTCAGGTGTTTTACAGGAATTTTTGGAATGTTTAAATAAAAATGAACATTTAACTTTTTTTCACACAAAATTTATTTCAGCTCCAATTTGTTTTATTTTACCAAGGGTAACAGGAGAAAATGGACCCCAAAAGTTGTTGTACAATTTGTCCTAAGTACGTTGATACCCCATATGTGGGGATAAACCACTGTTTGGGCGCATGGCAGAGCTCGGAAGGAAAGGAGCGCCATTTGACTTTTCAATGCACAATTGACTGGAATTGAGATGGGACGCCATGTTGCGTTTGGAGAGCCCCTGATGTGCCTAAACATTGAAACCCCCCACAAGTGACACCATTTTGGAAAGTAGACCCCTTAAGGAACTTATCTAGATGTGTGGTGAGCACTTTGACCCACCAAGTGCTTCATAGAAGTTTATAATGCAGAGCCGTAAAAATAAAAAATCATATTTTTTCACAAAAATGATCTTTTTGCCCCCAATTTTTTTATTTCCCAATGGTAAGAGAAGAAATTAGACCACAAAAGTTGTTGTGCAATTTGTCCTGAATACGCTGATACCCCATATGTGGGTGTAAACCATTGTTTGGGCGCATGGCAGAGCTCGGAAGGGAAGGAGCGCCATTTGACTTTTCAATGCAAAATTGACTGGAATTGAGATGGGACGCCATGTTGCGTTTGGAGAGCCTCTGATGTGCCTAAACATTGAAACCCCCCACAAGTGACACCATTTTGGAAAGTAGACCCCTTAAGGAACTTATCTAGATGTGTGGTGAGCACTTTGACCCACCAAGTGCTTCATAGAAGTTTATAATGCAGAGCCGTAAAAATAAAAAATCATATTTTTTCACAAAAATGATGTTTTTGCCCCCAATTTTTTATTTTCCCAAGGGTAAGAGAAGAAATTAGACCACAAAAGTTGTTGTGCAATTTGTCCTGAGTACGCTGATACCCCATATGTGGGTGTAAACCATTGTTTGGGCGCATGGCAGAGCTCGGAAGGGAAGGAGAACCATTTGACTTTTCAATGCAAAATTGACTGGAATTGAGATGGGACGCCATGTTGCGTTTGGAGAGCCCCTGATGTGCCTAAACATTGAAACCACCCAAAAGTGACACCATTTTGGAAAGTAGACCCCCTAAGGAACTTATCTAGATGTGTTTTGAGAGCTTTGAGCCCCCAAGTGTTTCACTACAGTTTATAACGCAGAGCCGTGAAAATAAAAATTCTTTTTTTTTCACAAAAATGATTTTTTAGTCCCCAGTTTTGTATTTTCACAAGGGTAACAGAATAAATTGGACCCCAAAAGTTGTTTTCCAATTTGTCCTGTGTACACTGATACCCCATATGTGGGGGGAAGCACTGTTTGGGCGCATGGCAGAGATCGGAAGGGAAGGAGCGCCATTTGGAATACAGACTTAGATGGATTGGTCTGCAGGCATCACGTTGTATTTGCAGAGCCCCTGATATACCCAAACAGTAGAAACCCCCCACAAGTGACCCCATATTGGAAACTAGACCCCCCAAGGAACTTATCTAGATGTGTTGTGAGAACTTTGAACCCCCAAGTGTTTCACTACAGTTTATAACGCAGAGCCGTGAAAATAATTTTTTTTTTTTTCACAAAAATGATTTTTTAGCCCCCAGTTATGTATTTTCACAAGGGTAACAGGATAAATTGGACCCCAAAAGTTATTGTCCAATTTGTCCTGTGTACGCTGATACCCCATATGTGGGGGAGAAGCACTGTTTGGGCGCATGGCAGAGATCGGAAGGGAAGGAGCGCCATTTGGAATACAGACTTAGATGGATTGGTCTGCAGGCATCACGTTGCATTTGCAGAGCCCCTGATGTACACAAACAGTAGAAACCCCCCACAAATGACCCCATATTGGAAACTAGACCCCCCAAGGAACTTATCTAGATGTGTTGTGAGAACTTTGAACCCCCAAGTGTTTCACTACAGTTTATAACGCAGAGCCGTGAAAATAAAAATTATTATTTTTTTCACAAAAATGATTTTTTAGCCCAAAGTTATGTATTTTCACAAGGGTAACAGGATAAATTGGACCCTAAAAGTTGTTGTCCAATTTGTCCTGAGTACGCTGATACTCCATATGTGGGGGGAAGCACTGTTTGGGTGCATGGCAGTGCTCGGAAGGGGAGGAGCGCCATTTGGAATACAGACTTAGATGGATTGGTCTGCAGGCGTCACGTTGCATTTGCAGAGCCCCTGATGTACCCAAACAGTACAAACCCCCCACAAGTGACCCCATATTGGAAACTAGACCTCCCAAGGAACCTATCTAGATGTGTTGTGAGAACTTTGAACCCCCAAGTGTTTCACTGCAGTTTACAACGCAGAGCCGCGAAAATAAAAAAAATCTTATTTTTCCCACAAAAATGATTTTAGCCCCCCACATTTTTATTTTCCCAAGGATAACAAGAGAATTTGAACCCCAAAAGTTGTTGTCCAATTTGTCCTGAGTACGCTGATACCCCATATGTTGGGGTAAACCCCTGTTTGGGCGCACCGGAGAGCTCGGAAGGGAAGGAGCACTGTTTTACTTTTTCAACGCAGAATTGGCTGGAATTGAGATCGGACGCCATGTCGCGTTTGGAGAGCCCCTGATGTGCCTGAACAGTGGAAACTCCCCAATTCTACCTGAAACCCTAACCCTAACACACCCCTAACCCTAATCTCAACGGTAACCCTAACCACACCCCTAACCCTGACACACCCCTAATTCTAATCCCAACCCTAATCCCAACTGTAAATATAATCCAAACCCTAACCCTAACTTTAGCCCCAACCCTAACCCTAACTTTAGCCCCAACCCTAACCCTAACTTTAGCCCCAACTCTAACTTTAGCTCCAACCCTAACCCCAACCCTAACCCTAGCCCTAACCCTAGCCCTAGCCCCAACCCTAGCCCCAACCCTAGCCCTAGCGCTAACCCTAACCCTAGCCCTAGCCCTAACCCTAGCCCCAACCCTAACCCTAACCCTAGCCCTAACCTTAGCCCCAACCCTAACCCTAGCCCTAACCCTAGCCCTGATGGGAAAATGGAAATAAATACTTTTTTTTAATTTTATTATTTTTCCCTAACTAAGGGGGTGATGAAGGGGGGTTTGATTTACTTTTATAGCGTTTTTTATATCAGATTTTATGATTGGCAGCCGTCACACACTAAAATACGCTTTTTTTATAGCAAAAAAGTTTTTGCGTCTCCACATTTTGAGACCTATAATTTTTCCATATTTTGGTCCACAGAGTCATGTGAGGTCTTGTTTTTTGCAGGACGAGTTGACGTTTTTATTGGTAACATTTTTAGACACGTGACAGTTTTTGATCACTTTTTATTCCGATTTTTGTGAGGCAGAATGACCAAAAACCAGCTATTCATGAATTTCTTTTGGGGGAGGCGTTTATACCGTTCCGCGTTTGGTAAAGTGGATGAAGCAGTTTTATTCGTCGGGTCAGTACAATTACAGCGATACCTCATTTATATCATTTTTTTATGTTTTGGCGCTTTTATACGATAAAAGCTATTTTATAGAAAAATTAATTATTTTGGCATCGCTTTATTCTCATGACTATAACTTTTTTATTTTTTTGCTTATTATGCTTTGTGGTGGCTCGTTTTTTGCGGGACAAGATGACGTTTTCAGTGGTATCATGGTTATTTATATCCGTCTTTTTGATCGCGTGTTATTCCACTTTTTGTTTGGTGGTATGATAATAAAGCGTTGTTTTTTGGCTCGTTTTTTTTTTTCTTACGGTGTTCACTGAAGGGGTTAACTAGTGGGCCAGTTTTATAGGTCGGGTCGTTACGGACGCGGCGATACTAAATATGTGCACTTTTATTGTTTTTTTTTTTTTTAGATAAAGAAATGTATTTATGGGAATAATATTTTTTTATTTATTTATTTATTTAGTAATTTTTTTTTTTTTTTTTTTTACACATGTGGAAATTTTTTTTTTACTTTTTTACTTTGTCCCAGGGGGGACATCACAGATCGCCGATCTTACAGTTTGCACAGCACTCTGTAAGATCGGCGATCTCACTGACATCGCTGCAGGCTTACCAGCACCTGCAGGCGACCCGGAAGTACTCCCTGCAGGACCCGGATGCAGCCCCGCGGCCATTTTGGATCCGGGGACTGCAGGGAGAAGACGTTCGGTACACGGTGAGTACATCACCGTGTACCGATCGTCTCAGGAGAAGCACGCAGGGAGCCCCCTCCCTGCGCGATGCTTCCCTGTACCGCCGGCACATTGCGATCATCTTTGATCGCGGTGTGAGGGGGTTAATGTGCCGGGAGCGGTCCGTGACCGCTCCTGGCACATAGTACCGGATGTCAGCTGCGATAGTCAGCTGACACCCAGCCGCGATCGGCCGCGCTCCCCCCGTGAGCGCAGCCGATCGCATATGACGTACTATCCCGTCACTGGGAATTAAGTCCCAGGTCACCTGGACGGGATAGTACGTCAAATGGGATTAAGGGGTTAAAGGCTCTATGTTTCCTTGTTGTCAGGAAATAGGAAAGTTCTGAATACTTCACTTACACATACAGATCTCTCAGCTGCAGTTTCCTCTGCCTGCCAACACAAGGCTGGAATTCTAAGCCACTCTTTCTCCCCCTGCCTGTGTGTGTAATCCAATATATTTTCCCCCTCTCTCAATAATTTTTATGGCTTTGAGCTGCAAAAGCAGGTCTCCCTACACTCCTCATTCCCCCCTCCCATCTGATACTGGCTAAAACTGGTATAGAAAGCATGAGCTTTTATTGTTCTTTTACAGTTATATATATATTGGCACCGATCAGAGCTAGAGATATAAGGACTATATATTCCATATGTCCATCGAGAGATCTATAACTCCCTGAAATCGCTAGAAGCTAAACCCAGCGAGTGCAAGGAGCGGGTTTCTCCGTAAGCGGGTCCTGTAACTACGCTGTGTTTACACTTAAAAGAATTCCCCCGACGTGATGCACATCCTGATCCCCGTGTCGTTTGTATACGAGGTTCATACAGTGAGCTAGGTATAAAAATGGTTGCTATAACTCTCAGAAAAGGGGAGGATTCAGCCTCTAAGTCAGGTCACCACAGAGGAGTGCCTTGGTTTTAGGCTTGAAAATAAGTGAGTGAAGCAGCAGTCTTCATGTGTCTTTGTCCAGGGTCTAGCTGCTATACAGATGTGTGATGTATTTTGATGTGTCCCCTCCCCCACAGCACAGGGTCAGCCATGAGATAAGATGACATAACAAAATGTAAGTGTTCTTTTCAACTTTAATCCCATTTTATTTGTAATTGTACTGTACATTCGATACTTGTCTTCTTTACAATATCTTTTTATACTTCTGTAAACACTACCTACCTTTTTTATGGAGTAAAATATAAAAAAATTACTAGCTTTGTCTCTCCTTGCTCTATAACGTACAGTCACGTCCTGAATTACGCTACTAATCTGGGTTGGCACACGGAGAACACACTTTGATGTCCTCCGTGTGACATGGACGGCCGCCGGAGAAGAGGCGCTACTGTAAGCACTGTTCTCCGGCGGCTGATGCTGAAGCCGGCTGTCATCATTCTCCCCTGCTCTGCCGGCAAGCAGAGGAGAATGATGAGCATTATATTAAAGTGAATGATGAGCGTTAGATTAAAGTGGGACTGTTACCCCCATCATCCCGCACTTGCTGCTGCTAATAACCGTGACAGTAGGTGCAGAGGATGGGGGTATTCCACAGCCGCTGGCTGCGAACGTTCGGAAATAAAAGAATGAAAAACCCGACGTGGGTTGCCCCATATTTTATTAACCAAACAGACACAACTCACAGCTGGGGGCAGCAACCCCCAGCTGTCATCTTCTGCAAGGTTGGTTATCAACAATAGAGGGGTCCCCACACTGTTTTTTAAATTATTTAAATAAATAATTTAAAAAAACGGCGTGGGGTCCCCCCATTTTTGACAACCAGCCTTGCTAAAGCTCACAGCTGGGGGCTGCTATTCTCAGACTGGTAACGGGCCATTGATATAGGCCCCCCAGGCTAAAAACAGCAGCCCGCAGCTGCCCAGAAAAGGCGCATCTATTAGATATAGATTAACATAGATTAACTGTGGGACATGGATAATCTTCAATTTGGACATTATTAATTATGAAGACAATTTATTCTACGATTAACCCCTTTCCGACATCGGATGATGTCGGACTCCCTCCCTTTGATGGTGGCTCCGCCGGTGAGCTGTCCAACAGCGGCATTTAACAAGCGCTCTCGGCAATCATGCTGGAAATATGCACATCAGTGACCCCCGTCATGTGATTGCGGGTCACCGGTGTATTGGCATGACAACCAGAGGTCTTGTAGAGACCTCTATGCTTGTCAGTGCCAACTTGCAGTGAGAGCCAGCCAGTGGTCAGCGCTCATGGCAAGTGAGTAAATCTGCTATATAGAGGCGATCTGATCATCGTCTCTATGTAGCAGAGCTGATCGGATAGTGGCAGCTTCTAGTCTCCTATGGAGACTATTGAAGTATGCCAAAAGTAAAAAGATAATGTTTTAAAAAATATAAAAAAATAAAAAAATATGAAAGTTCAAATCATCCCCCTTTTGCCCCATTCAAAATAAAACAATAAAAGTATAATCAAACATACACATATTTGGTATCGCCAGGCTCAGAATCGCCTGATCTATCAATATAAGAAAAGGATTAACCTGATCGCTAAGCGGCTTAGCGAGAAAAAAAGTCAAAACTCCAAAATTACGGTTTTTTGGTTGCCACGACATTGCATTAAAGTGCAATAACGGGTGATCAAAAGATCGTATCTGCACCAAAATGGTATCATTAAAAATGTCAGCTCGGCACGCAAAAAATAAGCCCTCATCCAACCTGAGATTTTTTTTAACAAAGTTTGGATTTTTTTGGGGGGGGATAAAAAATAGCCTAGACCTGTTTGGTGTATATGAACTCATAATGACCTGGAGAATCATAATGGCGGGCCAGTTTTAGCATTTAGTGAACCTAGGAAAAAAGCCAAACAAAAAACAAGTGGGGGATTGTACTTTTTTTGCAATTTCACCGCACTTGACATTTTTTTCCTGTTCTCTAGTAAATAACATGGTAAAACCAATGGTGTCGTTCAAAAGTACAACTCGTCCCCAAAAAACAGCCCTCACATGACCATATTGATGTAAAAATAAAAAAAGTTATGGCTCTGGGAAGAAGGAGAGTGAAAAACGAAAACACAAAACCGAAAAAAGCTCCAGGGGTTAAGGACAAAGTTATGTCCAAATCTTGTATGAGATGCTATAATTATTGCTGGATTGTACATGGAACATTTTTGTGCTGTTGAAATAAAAATTGTGGAACTATTTAATCCCATGCTGGCTGGAAATGTATTTTTTTGCCGTTATTCACTTACCACATCAAAAGGAATGGTGTTTCCATGCCAAGGATTCAAGAAGCAAGAATTAAGGTGAGCTGGGTTGTGCTCTTCATTTTCCAGGATAATTTACTCTTTATACATAGTGGATTGCCACTAGTACAACCGAAAAATATTGCCCAGGTTCCAGGCGATTTACACATGTTTTTTTAGTGTGATTTTATTGGAACCTGCCATGCACAACGTGTTATCGATTTTTTTTTTTTTTACAGGATATCTTTGTATCGAATATCCCAAGAATATGCTCTGTTTGATAAAGCAATAAATCGATATTCTAATGTGCACCGGCCTGGCAGAAATCAAAAGGGACCAGTAGGTCTTGAGACCAATAGTCAAACCAAGAATTCCACTCTTAATTTAGATCAGAAAATGAGCTCACGATGCGATCATATGAACCTTGCCTTATGCTTCATTCAGACGCACATGATTTTTCTCGTAGTAAAAAGAGAAATTCCAGCACCGAAATGTCAAATAATCTTCCAAGGCTTTATTGAATATCCAAAAATATAATAAGTCAAAGACGGTTAATAAATCTTTTGACACGTTTCGGATCACAAGTGATTCTTAGTCATAGAATGTTTTATGAGTTGGGTTCTGAAACGCGTCACAAGATGTATTATCTGACTTTGTACTAATACTTTATTGAGTATTTAATAAAGCCTTGAAATTTTACAACATTAAAGAGGTTGTCCACTACTTTATCATTGTTGACCTTCTCCTAGGATAGGTCATCAATGTCCGATCGGTCAGGGTCTGACCTCCGCATCCCGGCCAATCAGCTGTTCTCAGTGTTGATGGCGGTAGCCGCCGACTGAAAGAGTTCAATTGTGGAACTGCCCGTCTTCTGATAGTGACCATGGCAGAAGGCGGATGTGCCGTACCCTGCCGCAGCCACTATCAGAAGACGGAGCAGCTCTGCAATTCAACAGATCCGTCCAGCAGTCGCCGGCAATGACACCAAGAACAGCTGATCGATGGGGGTGTCAGGTGTCTGACCCCGACCGATCAGACATTGATGAGCTATCCTAATGATAATTCATCAATAATAAAGTAATGGACAACCTCTTTAAAGGGAACTGTTATGACCTGGTGGTTAGGAGCAACCGGAATGACCTGATAGTTAAACCTCATACAGGACGAGCTCTGGGATGTGGGAGCTCTGCTGACCGCAAGCCCTAATCCTATCACACACACTAGAAATAGCCGTGGAGCGCTCCTGACCAGACCTAGGCGCCTCGTCACAGCCTAAGAACTATCTAGCCCTAGAGATAGAAAATAAAGCCTACCTTGCCTCAGAGAAATTCCCCAAAGGTAAAGGAAGCCCCCCACATATATTGACTGTGAGTAAAGATGAAAGTCACAAATGCAGAAATGAAACAGGTTTCAGCAAAGGGAGGCCAGACTTACTAAATAGACAGAGGAAAGGAAAGGTAACTTTGCGATAAGCACAAAAACCTACAAAAGACCACGCAGAGTGTGCAAAAAAGACCTCCGCACCGACTCACGGTGCGGAGGGGCCACTCTGCATCCCAGAGCTTCCAGCTAGCAAGACAAAATCATGAAAACCAGCTGGACAAGAAAACAATGAACAAATAATGACTATCAGGAACTTAGCTTCTGCAGGAGAAGGCAGGTCACCAGAGAGATCCAGGAGCGAACTGAACCAATGCAAAAACATTGACAGCTGGCATGGAGTAACGATCTGAGAGGAGTTAAATAGAGCAGTCAACCAAAGGATAAACCACGTCACCTGTGTAAGGAACCTCAGAAGCAGCAGCTTCACTCACAGCCACCAGAGGGAGCCCATAGACAGAACTCGCCGAAGTACCATTCACAACCACAGGAGGGAGTTCGACAACAGAATTCACAACAGTACCCCGCCTTGAGGACGGGTCACCGAACCCTCACCAGAGCCCACAGGCCGATCAGGATGAGCCAAATGAAAGGCACGAACAAGATCGGCAGCATGAACATCAGAGGCAAAAACCCAGGAATTATCTTCCTGACCATAACCCTTCCACTTGACCAGGTACTGGAGTTTCCGTCTCGAAACACGAGAATCCAAAATCGTCTCCACCACATACTCCGACTCCCCCCCGACCAACACCGGGGCAGGAGGATCAACGGAGGGAACCATAGGCGCCACGTATCTCCACAACAACGACCTATGGAACACATTATGGATGGCAAAAGAAGCTGGAAGATCCAAACGAAATGACACAGGATTAAGAACTTCAGAAATCTTATATGGTCCAATGAAACGAGGCTTAAACTTAGGAGAGGAAACCTTCATAGGAACGTGACGAGATGACAACCAAACCAAATCCCCAACACGAAGTCGGGGACCAACACAACGCCGGCGGTTAGCGAAACGCTGAGCCTTCTCCTGGGACAATGTCAAATTGTCCACCACATGAGTCCAAATCTGCTGCAACCTGTCCACCACCGCATCCACACCAGGACAGTCCAAAGGCTCAACCTTGTTATGAAAGGTAATTCAGTACCACAATGGACATAGAGGTCAGCGCACATACAGTGACCTGGCAATAACCCAAAAAACAAGAACGAGCTCTGAGACGTGGGAACTCTGGTGACCGCAATCCCTAATCCTCTCCAACCACACTAAAGGCAGCCGTGGATTGCGCCTAACGCTCCCTATGCAACTCGGCACGGCCTGAGAAACTAGCTAGCCTGAAGATAGAAAATAAGCCTACCTTGCCTCAGAGAAATACCCCAAAGGAAAAGGCAGCCCCCACATATAATGACTGTGAGTTAAGATGAAAAGACAAACGTAGAGATGAAATAGATTTAGCAAAGTGAGGCCCAACTTTCTGAACAGAGCGAGGATAGGAAAGGTAACTTTGCGGTCAACACAAAACCCTACAAAAACCACGCAAAGGGGGCAAAAAGACCCTCCGTACCGAACTAACGGCACGGAGGTACACCCTCTGCGTCCCAGAGCTTCCAGCAAGCAGAAAAAAACAAATTGACAAGCTGGACAGAAAAAAACAGCAAACAAATAGCAAAGAGGAACTTAGCTATGCAGAGCAGCAGGCCACAGGAACGATCCAGGAGGAAACAGGTCCAATACTAGAACATTGACTGGAGGCCAGGATCAAAGCACTAGGTGGAGTTAAATAGAGCAGCACCTAACGACTTCACCACATCACCTGAGGAAGGAAACTCAGAAGCCGCAGTACCACTTTCCTCCACCAACGGAAGCTCACAGAGAGAACCAGCCGAAGTACCACTTGTGACCACAGGAGGGAGCTCTGCCACAGAATTCACAACAGTACCCCCCCCTTGAGGAGGGGTCACCGAACCCTCACCAGAGCTCCCAGGACGACCAGGATGAGCCATATGAAAGGCACGAACAAGATCGGGAGCATGGACATCAGAGGCAAAGACCCAGGAATTATCTTCCTGAGCATAACCCTTCCACTTAACCAGATACTGGAGTTTCCGCCTTGAAACACGAGAATCCAAAATCTTCTCCACAATATACTCCAACTCCCCCTCCACCAAAACCGGGGCAGGAGGATCAACAGATGGAACCATAGGTGCCACGTATCTCCGCAACAATGACCTATGGAATACGTTATGTATGGAAATAGAATCTGGAAGGGTCAGACGAAAAGACACAGGATTAAGAACCTCAGAAATCCTATACGGACCAATAAAACGAGGTTTAAACTTAGGAGAGGAAACCTTCATAGGAATATGACGAGAAGATAACCAAACCAAGTCCCCAACCCGAAGTCGGGGACCCACACAGCGTCTGCGATTAGCGAAACGTTGAGCCTTCTCCTGGTACAAAGTCAAATTGTCCACTACATGAGTCCAAATCTGCTGCAACCTGTCCACCACAGTATCCACACCAGGACAGTCCGAAGACTCAACCTGCCCTGAAGAGAAACGAGGATGGAACCCAGAGTTGCAGAAAAACGGTGAAACCAAGGTAGCCGAGCTGGCCCGATTATTAAGGGCGAACTCAGCCAAAGGCAAAAAGGACACCCAGTCATCCTGATCAGCAGAAACAAAGCATCTCAGATATGTTTCCAAGGTCTGATTGGTTCGTTCGGTCTGGCCATTAGTCTGAGGATGGAAAGCCGAGGAAAAAGACAAGTCAATGCCCATCCTACCACAAAAGGCTCGCCAAAACCTCGAAACAAACTGGGAACCTCTGTCAGAAACGATATTCTCTGGAATGCCATGTAAATGAACCACATGCTGGAAAAACAATGGCACCAAATCAGAGGAGGAAGGCAATTTAGACAAGGGTACCAAATGGACCATCTTAGAGAAGCGATCACAGACCACCCAAATGACTGACATCTTTTGAGAGACGGGAAGATCTGAAATAAAATCCATAGAGATATGTGTCCAAGGCCTCTTCGGGACCGGCAAGGGCAAAAGCAACCCACTGGCACGAGAACAGCAGGGCTTAGCCCGAGCACAAATCCCACAGGACTGCACAAAAGAACGCACATCCCGCGACAGAGATGGCCACCAAAAGGATCTAGCCACTAACTCTCTGGTACCAAAGATTCCAGGATGACCAGCCAACACCGAACAATGAACCTCAGAGATAACTTTATTCGTCCACCTATTAGGGACAAACAGTTTCTCCGCTGGGCAACGATCAGGTTTATTAGCCTGAAATTTTTGCAGCACCCGCCGCAAATCAGGGGAGATGGCAGACACAATTACTCCCTCTTTGAGGATACCCGCCGGCTCAGATACACCCGGAGAGTCGGGCACAAAACTCCTAGACAGAGCATCCGCCTTCACATTTTTAGAGCCCGGAAGGTATGAAATCACAAAGTCAAAACGGGCAAAAAACAACGACCAATGAGCTTGTCTAGGATTCAACCGCTTGGCGGACTCGAGATAAGTCAAGTTCTTATGATCAGTCAAGACCACCACGCGATGCTTAGCTCCTTTAAGCCAATGACGCCACTCCTCGAATCCCACTTCATGGCCAGCAACTCTCGATTGCCCACATCATAATTTCGCTCAGCAGGCGAAAACTTCCTGGAAAAGAAGGCGCATGGTTTCATCACCGAGCAATCAGAACTTCTCTGCGACAAAACAGCCCCTGCTCCAATCTCAGAAGCATCAACCTCGACCTGGAACGGAAGCGAAACATCTGGTTGACACAACACAGGGGCAGAAGAAAAACGATGCTTCAACTCTTGAAAAGCTTCCACCGCAGCAGAAGACCAATTGACCAAATCAGCACCTTTCTTGGTAAAATCGGTCAATGGTTTAGCAATACTAGAAAAATTGCAGATGAAGCGACGATAAAAATTAGCAAAGCCCAGGAACTTTTGCAGACTTTTCAGAGATGTCGGCTGAGTCCAATTATGGATGGCTTGGACCTTAACAGGGTCCATCTCGATAGTAGAAGGGGAAAAGATGAACCCCAAAAATGAAACCTTCTGAACACCAAAGAGACACTTTGATCCCTTCACAAACAAAGAATTAGCACGCAGGACCTGAAACACCGTTCTGACCTGCTTCACATGAGACTCCCAATCATCCGAGAAGATCAAAATGTCATCTAAGTACATAATCAGGAATTTATCCAGGTACTCTCGGAAGATGTCATGCATAAAGGACTGAAACACTGATGGAGCATTGGCAAGTCCGAATGGCATTACTAGATACTCAAAATGGCCCTCGGGCGTATTAAATGCAGTTTTCCACTCATCGCCTCGCTTAATACGCACAAGATTATACGCACCACGAAGATCTATCTTGGTGAACCAACTAGCCCCCTTAATCCGAGCAAACAAATCAGATAACAATGGCAAGGGGTACTGAAATTTAACCGTGATCTTATTTAGAAGGCGGTAATCTATACAAGGTCTCAGTGAACCATCCTTCTTGGCTACAAAAAAGAACCCTGCTCCTAATGGCGACGATGACGGGCGAATATGCCCCTTCTCCAAAGACTCCTTCACATAACTCCGCATAGCGGCGTGCTCAGGCACAGATAAATTAAACAGTCGACCTTTTGGGAATTTACTACCAGGAATCAAATCGATAGCACAATCACAATCCCTATGCGGAGGTAGGGTATCGGACTTGGGCTCATCAAATAAATCCCGGTAATCAGACAAGAACTCAGGAACCTCAGAAGGGGTGGATGACGAAATAGTCAGAAATGGGACATTACCATGTACCCCCTGACAACCCCAGCTGGACACAGACATGGATTTCCAATCTAATACTGGATTATGGACTTGTAGCCATGGCAACCCCAACACGACCACATCATGCAGATTATGCAACACCAGAAAGCGAATAACCTCCTGATGTGCAGGAGCCATGCACATGGTCAGCTGGGTCCAGTACTGAGGCTTATTCTTGGCCAAAGGCGTAGCATCAATTCCTCTCAATGGAATAGGACACTGCAAGGGCTCCAAGAAAAACCCACAACGCCTAGCATACTCCAAGTCCATCAAATTCAGAGCAGCGCCTGAGTCCACAAATGCCATGACAGAATACGATGACAAAGAGCAGATCAAGGTAACAGACAGAAGAAATTTTGACTGTACCGTACCAATGGTGGCAGACCTAGCGAACCGCTTAGTGCGCTTAGGACAATCAGAGATAGCATGAGTGGAATCACCACAGTAGAAACACAGCCCATTCAGACGTCTGTGTTCTTGCCGTTCAACTCTGGTCAAAGTCCTATCGCACTGCATTGTTGTGAGTTCTGTTTTTGGGCTCCCTCTGGTGGTTACTGATGGTACTGGGTGACTTGTGTTCTCTGCGGTCTCTGGTGCCCACCTGTTCCATCAGGTTATGGGAGTTTCCTATTTAACCTGGCTTTTTTGTCATTTCCTCGCCGGCTATCAATGTAATCAGCGTGTCTTTTTACCTCTGCTCCCTGCGTCTGTTATCTTCAGGACAAGCTAAGTTTTGATTTTCCTGTTCCACGTTTTGTTTAATTTTTGTCTTAGTCCAGCTTGCAGAGATGTGATTCCTTGCTGCTGGTTGCTCTAGTGGGCTGAAATTACTCCTCATGTTCCATGAGTTGGCACATGAGTTCAAGTAATTTCAGGATGGTTTTTTGAAGGGTTTTTCGCTGACCGCGCAGTTCAGTTTTGTATCCTCTGCTATCTAGCTTTAGCGGGCCTCATTTTTGCTGATTCTATTTTCATAACTACGTATGTGCTTTCCTCTCATTTCACCGTTATTACATGTGGGGGGCTGCTATTTCTGTGGGGTGTTTCTCTGGAGGCAAGTGAGGTCTGTGTTTCTTCTTATAGGGGAAGTTAATCCTTCGGCTGGCGCGAGACGTCTAGGAATCATCGTAGGCACGTTCCCCGGCTACTGCTAGTTGTGTGTTTAGGTTCAGGATCGCGGTCAGCTCAGGTTCCATCACCCTAGAGCTTGTTTTGTTTTTGTGCTTGTCCTTTTGTGATCCCCTGCCATTGGGATCATGACACTGCATAGGCTCAGGTTTAAGCTCAGGTTATACCGCCAAATGGTGCACAGATTTACGCTCGCGCAAGCGTCGACCAATCTGAATGGCCGAAGACATAGACTCATTCAGACCAGCAGGCATAGGAAATCCCACCATGACATCCTTAAGGGCTTCAGAGAGACCTTTTCTGAAAATAGCTGCGAGCGCACCTTCATTCCACTGAGTGAGTACGGACCACTTTCTAAATTTCTGACAATATACCTCTATTTCATCCTGACCCTGACACAGAGCCAGCAAATTCTTCTCTGCCTGATCCACTGAATTAGGCTCATCGTACAGCAATCCGAGCGCCAGGAAAAATGCATCGATATTACTTAATGCAGGATCTCCTGACGCAAGAGAAAATGCCCAGTCCTGAGGGTCGCCATGCAAAAAAGAAATAACGATCCTAACTTGTTGAACTGGGTCACCAGAGGAGTGAGGTTTCAAAGCCAGAAATAGTTTACAATTATTTTTGAAACTCAGAAATTTAGTTCTATCTCCAAAAAACAAATCAGGAATAGGAATTCTCGGTTCTAACATAGAATTCTGAACCACAAAGTCTTGAATACTTTGTACTCTTGCCGTGAGCTGATCCACACATGAAGACAGACCTTTAATGTCCATTGCTACACCTGTGTCCTGAACCACCCAAATGTCTAGGGGAAAAAAAAGGCAAAACACAGTGCAAAGAAAAAAAAATGGTCTCAGAACTTCTTTTTTCCCTCTATTGGGAATCATTAGTACTTTAGGCCTCCAGTACTGTTATGAAAGGTAATTCAGTACCACAATGGACATAGAGGTCAGCGCACATACAGTGAACTGGCAATAACCCAAAAAACAAGAACGAGCTCTGAGACGTGGGAACTCTGTTGACCGCAATCCCTAATCCTCTCCAACCACACTAAAGGCAGCCGTGGATTGCGCCTAACGCTCCCTATGCAACTCGGCACGGCCTGAGAAACTAGCTAGCCTGAAGATAGAAAATAAGCCTACCTTGCCTCAGAGAAATACCCCAAAGGAAAAGGCAGCCCCCACATATAATGACTGTGAGTTAAGATGAAAAGACAAACGTAGAGATGAAATAGATTTAGCAAAGTGAGGCCCAACTTTCTGAACAGAGCGAGGATAGGAAAGGTAACTTTGCGGTCAACACAAAACCCTACAAAAACCACGCAAAGGGGGCAAAAAGACCCTCCGTACCGAACTAACGGCACGGAGGTACACCCTCTGCGTCCCAGAGCTTCCAGCAAGCAGAAAAAAACAAATTGACAAGCTGGACTGAAAAAAACAGCAAACAAATAGCAAAGAGGAACTTAGCTATGCAGAGCAGCAGGCCACAGGAACGATCCAGGAGGAAACAGGTCCAATACTAGAACATTGACTGGAGGCCAGGATCAAAGCACTAGGTGGAGTTAAATAGAGCAGCACCTAACGACTTCACCACATCACCTGAGGAAGGAAACTCAGAAGCCGCAGTACCACTTTCCTCCACCAACGGAAGCTCACAGAGAGAACCAGCCGAAGTACCACTTGTGACCACAGGAGGGAGCTCTGCCACAGAATTCACAACACAACCTGCCCTGAAGAGAAACGAGGATGGAAACCAGAATTACAGAAAAAAGGAGAAACTAAAGTAGCCGAGCTGGCCCGATTATTAAGGGCGAACTCAGCCAAAGGCAAGAAAGACACCCAATCATCCTGATCAGCAGAAACAAAGCATCTCAGATATGTCTCCAAAGTCTGATTAGTTCGTTTGGTTTGGCCATTAGTCTGAGGATGGAAAGCCGAAGAAAAAGACAAATCAATGCCCATCTTAGCGCAAAAGGACCGCCAAAACCTTGAAACAAACTGGGAACCTCTGTCCGAGATGATGTTCTCTGGAATGCCATGCAAATGAACCACATGCTGGAAAAACAATGGCACCAAATCAGAGGAGGAAGGCAGTTTAGATAAGGGTACCAAATGGACCATCTTAGAGAAGCAAACCACCCAAATGACCGACATCTTTTGAGAAACAGGGAGATCAGAAATAAAATCCATGGAAATATGCGTCCAGGGCCTCTTCGGGATCGGCAAGGGCAAAAGCAACCCACTGTCACGAGAACAGCAGGGCTTAGCCCGAGCACAAATCCCACAGAACTGCACAAAAGAACGCACATCCCGTGACAAAGAAGGCCACCAAAAGGATCTAGCCACCAAATCTCTGGTACCAAAGATTCCAGGATGACCAGCCAATACTGAACAATGAATCTCCGAGATAACTCTACTAGTCCATCTATCAGGGACAAACAGTTTCTCCGTAGGACAACGGTCAGGTCTATCAGCCTGAAACTTTTGCAGCACATGCCGCAAATCAGGGGAAATGGCAGACAAAATTACCCCTTCTTTAAGAATACCCGCCGGCTCCGGAACACCCGGAGAGTCAGGAACAAAACTCCTTGACAGGGCGTCAGCCTTCACATTCTTAGATCCCGGAAGGTATGAAACCACAAAATCAAAACGGGAGAAAAAGAGCGACCATCAAGCCTGTGTAGGATTCAACCGTTTGGCAGACTCGAGATAAGTTAAATTCTTGTGATCCGTCAAGACCACCACGCGATGTTTAGCTCCTTCAAGCCAATGTCGCCACTCCTCGAATGCCCACTTCATGGCCAACAACTCACGATTGCCCACATCATAATTGCGCTCAGCAGGCGAGAATTTTCTAGAAAAGAAGGCACAGGGTTTCATCACCGAGCCATCAGAACTTCTTTGCGACAAAACAGCCCCTGCTCCAATTTCAGAAGCATCAACCTCCACCTGAAAAGGGAGCGAAACATCTGGCTGGCACAACACAGGGGCAGAAGCAAAACAACGCTTCAACTCCTGAAAAGCTTCTACAGCCGCAGAGGACCAATTGACCACATCAGCACCTTTCTTGGTCAAATCAGTCAACGGCTTAGCAACACTGGAAAAGTTAGCGATGAAGCGACGATAAAAATTAGCAAAGCCCAGGAACTTCTGCAAGCTCTTCACAGATGTCGGCTGAGTCCAATCGTAAATGGCCTGAACTTTAACAGGGTCCATCTCGATAGTAGAAGGGGAAAAAATGAAACCCAAAAATGAAACATTCTGAACCCCAAAGAGACACTTTGACCCCTTCACAAACAAGGAATTCGCACGAAGGACCTGGAACACCATTCTGACCTGCTTCACATGAGATTCCCAATCATCCGAAAAGACCAAAATGTCATCCAAATATACAATCATGAATCTATCCAGGTACTCTCGGAAGATGTCATGCATAAAGGACTGAAACACAGATGGAGCATTAGAAAGCCCGAATGGCATAACCAGGTACTCAAAATGGCCCTCGGGCGTATTAAATGCCGTCTTCCATTCATCACCCTGTTTAATTCGCACAAGATTATACGCACCACGAAGATCTATCTTGGTGAACCAACTAGCCCCCTTAATCCGAGCAAATAAATCAGACAGCAGCGGCAAAGGATACTGAAATTTGACTGTGATCTTATTAAGATGGCGGTAATCAATACAAGGTCTCAAAGAACCATCCTTCTTGGCCACAAAAAAGAACCCTGCTCCCAATGGTGACGACGGACGAATATGACCCTTCTCCAAGGATTCCTTTATATAACTCCGCATAGTGGCGTGCTCTGGCACAGATAAATTAAACAGACGGCCCTTAGGAAACTTACTACCAGGAATCAAATCAATAGCACAGTCGCAATCCCTATGAGGAGGTAGGGCACCAGATTTGGGCTCTTCAAATACATCCCGGTAATCTGATAAAAACTCAGGGACTTCAGAAGGAGTGGAAGGTGAAATTGAGAGCAATGGAACATCACCATGTACCCCCTGACAACCCCAGCTGGACACAGACATAGATTTCCAATCCAACACTGGATTATGGACCTGTAGCCATGGCAACCCCAAAACGACCACATCATGCAGATTATGCAACACCAAAAAGCGAATATCCTCCTGATGTGCAGGAGCCATGCACATGGTCAATTGGGTCCAGTACTGAGGCTTATTCTTGGCCAAAGGCATAGCATCAATTCCTCTCAATGGAATAGGATACTGCAAGGGCTCCAAGAAAAAACCACAGCGCCTGGCAAACTCCAAGTCCATCAAATTCAGGGCAGCGCCTGAATCCACAAATGCCATTACAGAATAGGACGATAGAGAGCAAATCAGAGTAACGGACAAAAGAAATTTAGACTGTACCGTACCAATGGTGGCAGACCTAGCGAACCGCTTAGTGCGCTTAGGACAATCGGAGATAGCATGAGTGGATTCACCACAGTAAAAACACAGCCCATTCCGACGTCTGTGTTCTTGCCGTTCAGCTCTGGTCAAAGTCCTATCACACTGCACAGGCTCAGGCCTATGCTCAGAGAATACTGCCAGATGGTGCACAGCTTTGCGCTCACGCATGCGCCGATCGATCTGAATGGCCAAAGACATAGACTCATTCAGACCAGCAGGCATGGGAAATCCCACCATGGCATCCTTAAGGGCTTCAGAAAGACCCTTTCTGAAAATTGCCGCCAGGGCACATTCATTCCACTGAGTAAGCACAGACCACTTTCTAAACTTCTGACAGTACACCTTCGCTTCATCCTGACCCTGACACAAAGCCAGCAAGATTTTCTCTGCCTGATCCACTGAATTTGGTTCATTATAAAGCAATCCAAGCGCCAGAAAAAACGCATCAACATCACGCAATGCCGGATCTCCTGGCGCAAGGGAAAATGCCCAGTCTTGAGGGTCACCACGCAACAAAGAAATAATGATTTTTACCTGTTGAACGGGGTCACCAGAGGAGCGGGGTTTCAAAGCTAGAAACAGTTTACAATTATTTTTTAAATTCAAGAACCTAGATCTATCCCCAGAAAATAAGTCAGGAATAGGAATTTTAGGCTCTAACATAGGATTCTGAACCACAAAATCTTGAATGTTTTGTACCCTTGCAGAGAGATGATCCATACAAGAGACAGACCTTGAATGTCCATATCTACACCTGTGTCCTGAACCACCCAAAGGTCTAGGGGAAAAGAAAGACAAAACACAACAAAAAAATGGTCTCAGAAGTTCTCTTATCCCTCTATTGAGATGCATTAATACTTTAGGCCAGCTGTACTGTTATGACCTGGTGGTTAGGAGCACCCGGAATGACCTGATAGTTAAACCTCATACAGGACGAGCTCTGGGATGTGGGAGCTCTGCTGACCGCAAGCCCTAATCCTATCACACACACTAGAAATAGCCGTGGAGCGCTCCTGGCCAGACCTAGGTGACTCGTCACAGCCTAAGAACTATCTAGCCCTAGAGATAGAAAATAAAGCCTACCTTGCCTCAGAGAAATTCCCCAAAGGTAAAGGAAGCCCCCCACATATATTGACTGTGAGTAAAGATGAAAGTCACAAACGCAGAAATGAAACAGGTTTCAGCAAAGGTAGGCCAGACTTACTAAATAGACAGAGCAAAGGAAAGGTAACTTTGCGATCAGCACAAAAACCTACAAAAGACCACGCAGAGTGTGCAAAAAAGACCTCCGCACCGACTCACGGTGCGGAGGGGCCACTCTGCATCCCAGAGCTTCCAGCTAGCAAGACAAAATCATGAAAACCAGCTGGACAAGAAAACAATGAACAAATAATGACTATCAGGAACTTAGCTTCTGCAGGAGAAGGCAGGTCACCAGAGAGATCCAGGAGCGAACTGAACCAATGCAAAATCATTGACAGCTGGCATGGAGTAACGATCTGAGAGGAGTTAAATAGAGCAGTCAACCAAAGGATAAACCACGTCACCTGTGTAAGGAACCTCAGAAGCAGCAGCTTCACTCACAGCCACCAGAGGGAGCCCATAGACAGAACTCGCCGAAGTACCATTCACGACCACAGGAGGGAGTTCGACAACAGAATTCACAACAGGGAACCTGTCACCTGAATTTGGCGGGACGGTTTTCGGTCATATGGGCGGAGTTTTCAGGTGTTTGATTCACCTTTTCTTTACCCACTGGCTGCATGCTGGCCGCAATATTGGATTGAAGTTCATTCTCTGTCCTCCGTAGTACACGCCTGCGCAAGGCAGATTGCCTTGCGCAGGCGTGTACTACGGAGGACAGAGAATGAACTTCAATCCAATATTGCAGCCAGCGGGTAAGGAAAGGGTGAATTAAACACCTGAAAACTCCGCCCATATGACCGAAAACCGGTCCCGCCAAATTCAGGTGACAGGTTCCCTTTAAGGTGCTGGATTTCTTTATTATTTGAACCCATCACCTTTTTTTCTGTTCTCCTGCTGTTAGTGAGTGAAGCTGGATTTTATCCATGTTATTTCTGCCATGCAAAAAAAACAGTCCAAGCTTCATCAGTGTTTTGGATACAAGTTTCTTCAGTTTTTGGTCATGAGTCACTTTTTACCATCATTTTTCATCCGACAGTCATAAGTTTTTGGTCAGTATTTACCATCAGTGTTTCCTTAGTGATTTTAACATATGAAAAAATAAATAAATAAATTAGTTATTTAATTAAACTTTATTTGCTGTCTGTGATTTTCACAGACTCATAGATGTATATTGGTAATTTTAATCTGTGCAGAAAATTTGGAATATGGTGGTTCAGAGTTTGCACTTCCCAAGGTTCAAAGTGACACGCAAGGTTTATTGTGTCAACGCGTTTCAAGGTTTCCAAACCTCTTCATCAGGACCAAACCACATTGATGTTCGTATTCCTTATTTTCCGCATGGCATTTTAATGGTGGGCCGGCAGAAGCCTTTTATGCTTTTATAGGAGTTGTGACTGTCACATGCCTATCAGATGAATGTACCTACAATATTTTACTTAATTTGTTTATCAGATAAGACACTATCTGTGCTTTATTTCTCTTCAGCTTTATTATTTATCAAAAATGGACCCTTCCCTGTGATTTTTTTGCAGACACTTGGTCCGCAAATTACATGTGACGACTCCATAGATTATAATGAACATGTACCAAAATTCATGGTGTGCTGAGGACTCACAGCTTGCACTGACATCTGCCTGCATCCACAGATTTTTCATGCCACACAGAGACAATCCCATAAGAGTTACTTTATTATTTACATTATGGAATAAACATTATAACAACTACGGAGCCCATGAACTGGCCAGTATTTTTTTACACCTTCCTTTATCCTTGATGGAATAAATTATAAACCTTATGGGAATATTTCTGTTCTGCAAATTTGGCACAGATTACACGGATAGAATACACAGAATATTAGAAATTAAAATACTCTAATATTGTGAGATGCACCTGTAAGTGAAAAATTAACTTCTGAATGAGGCGTCAAATACATTTTTATTTTAGCTTCATCACAAATATAAGGCATGATGAAAAACAGTAATGTAAACATAAAATTGAAGGAACTGTAGGTGTCACAAGGGGCTCACATCCCCCTGGAAGACGTGATATATATAGATATATATATATATACTAGCTATTGAACCCGATCTACGCCCGGGTGGCGAGCATTTATATTGGTATATGGTCTCCATCCTGGTATGTGCTGCTCCATCCTGCGTCCCCATCCTGTCATGTGCTGCTCCATCCTGCGTCCCCATCCTGTCATGTGCTGCTCCCATCCTGGGCCCCCATCCTGTCATGTGCTGCTCCATCCTGCATCCCCATCCTGACATGTGCTGCTCCATCCTGCGTCCCCATCCTGTCATGTGTTGCTCCATCCTGCGCCCCCATTCTGTCATGTGCTGCTCCATCCTGCGCCCCCATTCTGTCATGTGCTGCTCCATCCTGCATCCCCATCCTGTCATGTGCTGCTCCCATCCTGCGCCCCCGTTCTGTCATGTGCTGCTCCCATCCTGCGCCCCCGTTCTGTCATGTGCTGCTCCCATCCTGCGCCTCCATTCTGTCATTTGCTGCTCCCATCCTGACATGTGCTGCTCCATCCTGCGTCCCCATCCTGTCATGTGCTGCTCCATCCTGCGCCCCCATTCTGTCATGTGCTGCTCCCATCCTGCGTCCCCATCCTGTCATGTGCTGCTGCCATCCTGCGCCCCGTTCTGTCATGTGCTGCTCCCATCCTGCGCCCCCGTTCTGTCATGTGCTGCTCCCATCCTGCGCCCCCGTTCTGTCATGTGCTGCTCCCATCCTGCGCCCGTTCTGTCATGTGCTGCTGCCATCCTGCGCCCGTTCTGTCATGTGCTGCTCCCATCCTGCGCCCGTTCTGTCATGTGCTGCCATCCTGCGCCCGTTCTGTCATGTGCTGCTCCCATCCTGCGCCCGTTCTGTCATGTGCTGCTGCCATCCTGCGCCCGTTCTGTCATGTGCTGCTCCCATCCTGCGCCCGTTCTGTCATGTGCTGCTGCTATCCTGCGCCCGTTCTGTCATGTGCTGCTGCCATCCTGCGCCCGTTCTGTCATGTGCTGCTGCCATCCTGCGCCCGTTCTGTCATGTGCTGCTCCCATCCTGCGCCCGTTCTGTCATGTGCTGCTCCCATCCTGCGCCCGTTCTGTCATGTGCTGCTGCCATCCTGCGCCCGTTCTGTCATGTGCTGCTGCCATCCTGCGCCCGTTCTGTCATGTGCTGCTGCCATCCTGCGCCCGTTCTGTCATGTGCTGCTGCCATCCTGCGCCCGTTCTGTCATGTGCTGCTGCCATCCTGGGCCCGTTCTGTCATGTGCTGCTGCCATCCTGCGCCCGTTCTGTCATGTGCTGCTGCCATCCTGCGCCCGTGCTGTCATGTGCTGCTGCCATCCTGCCCCCGTTCTGTCATGTGCTGCTCCCATCCTGCGCCACCATTGTATGATATGCCCCCCATAAGACGCTCCAGTGTGTATGCCCCCGTATGCTGCTGCCATATAAAAAAAAAAAAATACCATACTCACCTATCGTCTGGCTCCACTGCAGGTGTGTCTTCAAGAAAATGGCGCCGGAAAGCGCGGACTGCGCAGGCGCCGATTCCGGCAGCAGGAATCGGCGCCTGCGCAGTCCGCGCTTTCCGGCGCCATTTTCTTGAAGACACACCTGCAGTGGAGCCGGAGTGTGTCTTCAAGAAAATGGCGCCGGAAAGCGCGGACTGCGCAGGCGCCGATTCCGGCAGCAGGAATCGGCGCCTGCGCAGTCCGCGCTTTCCGGCGCCATTTTCTTGAAGACACACTCCGGCTCCTCTGCCTGTGACTGGTAAGTCAGAGGGCGGCGCCGGCGCGCATTAAGCGCGTCATCGCGCCCTCTGAACTGTCACAGCAGAGGAGCTGGGAGACAGAGCCGCACGCAGCGCTGGAACGGGGAAAGGTGAATATACTTACCCTCCTGGCGGTCCCTGACTCTCCGGTGGAGATCGCGGTATGCGTTCAGTGTTTACGCATACCGCGATCTCCTGGGAGCGTCACTCTGTGGGAGCCAGACTGCGCCGGCGCTTGCGCCTGCGCAGTCTATAAAGGCTTCGGACAGAGTGACGCTCCCAGCGTTATATTATAGATACATAAACACGTAAAACTTAGAGAGCTTTGTTCTTTTGACCAAAGTTTCAGACCTAAATTAGCCTCTTAGGTTTATGGATTATTCACTATTATTGTTAGGAAGGGCCAGGTGATGCAAATTTCCCATCTTTATAAAAAAAAACAGCCTCCTCTAAACTTGTGCCCAAAAGCTGCAGCCATGGGTTCTTCTATGCAGCTGCCTAGAACTCTGAAAATGGAAATGGTGGAGGCCCACTAAACAGGAGGCTATAAGAAGATAGCAAGCATTTTCAAGTTGCCGATTCCTCAGTTCAAAATGTAATTAAGAAATGGCAGTTATCAGGAACAGTGGAGGTCAAGATAAGGTCTAGAAGACCAAGCAAATTTTCAGTGAGAGCTGCTAGTAGGATTGCTAGAGAGACAAATCAGAACATCATATGTCATGTCCCTGCCTTTGATGAAGGCTTGCACACCGAGCCCTCATCTTTCCCCTCACATGACGGCTGATTTAGTCACTGCCTATCTCTAAATCTAAATTTAACATCAATATCTTACAGCGGTATTTAACACGCACCAGCAGGGAGGTATTAAAAAAAATAAAAGCATATAAAAGGCAAAGCTACTCAAATAAGAGGATATGGGATGATCCAGGTAGGTTATAGGCCATAGTTTAGAAATAGTTATTATGTGGTGATGAAAGCCTTTAGAGCATGTATGTATGTACAAAAATACTTCTAGAGAATCCAATGCAAATAATGAGGAAAGAAGTGAACTTAATATCAAATATTGGCACAATGTCCAGGGCAGAATTACTTCATATATCTATATACAAAGTATCAAAAGATTAAGAGATGTTGGTAAACCATGTTGAATATTTGCCAAGTAAAAAACACATGCCCCCTGAGGAAGCGTGCAAAACGTGCGTTGGGGCGCGAGGTCATAGTGATCCAGATTGACAGCTATCAGGTTTGCTCTCTCCATAATGTTTTTTATTTTGCAAAGATTCAACATGGTGTACCAACATTTCTTATTCTGTTGATACTTTGTGTATAGATATAACAGGTAATTCTACCCTGGTCACTGTGCCAATATTTGATATTACATTCACGTCTTACCACATTATTTGATTTGGATTCTTTAGAAGTATTTTTATACATATATGCGTGCTTTAAATGCTGTAATTATCACAATATAATTATTTCTAATCTATGGTCTGTAACCTACCAGGATCATCCTATGTCCTCTTACTTGAGTAACCTTGCCTATTATATGTTTGTATTTTTTAAAAGGAAATCAAAAATTATTTTTTAACTATGGTGAAAGGATTTGTTGGGCCGCCCATTTATCTCTGGGTGCCATATCCGAGAGATCTATTCATTATATTATAGCCTTGAGTGTTTTTCTTGTTATTTATAGTGGATCAATATATGTGCCACAACGTCCTGGCTGCAAATGGATATTTTATCACTGTAAAAACCAACTTTGAATATTTATGTAAATGAGGTTGCAAGTGCATTGAGGGCATGACGATTAATGGCGAGTGTACAGTTCCTAATCCCCGCCTTTCACCCATCCTCAAGTGCTTGTTTCTTCTGCTCCTTTATGTTTTATTATTACTAAAGGGGTTTTCTCATCCAGTCTCTTCAGGAGCACACTGCTACCCTGCCTTCCTGCTCACTGGGGACATTGTACTCCTGATTGACAGTTTGAGCCAGCAGCATTGTCACACCATGAGCCAAAACTGTGCACTCTGGTGATGCAAACACAGGCAGCTTTGACTCTTCAGAATCAGATAAACAGATTTGTGCTGAATCTGGCAGGATTGGGAGCTAAAAGCACGCTCCGGCAATCACACTAGCGTCAGAGCAGCGCTTATAAGCTTTACTGGAAAGAGCTTGTGAGCACTGAGCTTGCTCCACCACTGGTGCGTGCAGTAAACAATAAAATAAAAAATTACCCGTTCTTGAGGACAGAGAAGATTTTCAAAAACAAGTAAATTGAAAGCTATTTATTTTTACAAGCACTTTGCAATTGTAACCATTAAAGAACCCTTTAAAGCCCTTTATTGTGTCCAAAATGTGATAGATATTTGATACAATAGAAAAAAACAGAACTGAATATTTGCTACAGAAACCTTTGATTGCAATTACAGAGGTCAAACTTTTCCTGTAGTTCTTGACCAAGTTTGAACATGCGGCAGCAGGGACTTTGGCCCACTCCTCCATACAGCTCTTCTCCAGATATTTCAGGTTTCGGGGCTGTCGATGGGCAACATTGAGTTTTAGCTCCCTCCAAGGATTGTATATTGAGTTCAGGTCTGGAGACTTGCTAGGCCACTCCAGAACCTTGAAATGCTAATAAATGGAGCCACTCTTTATTTGCCCTTGCTTTGTGTTTTCGGACATTGTCGTGCTGGAAGACCCAGTCACAACCCATCTTCAATGCTCTTACTGAGGGAAGGAGGTTGTTGGCCAAAATCACGCGAAACATGACACCATCCATCCTCCCTTCAAGATGGTGCAGTTGTACTGTCCCATTTGCAGAAAAGTACCCCCAAAGTATGATGTTTCCCCACCATGCTTCACGGTTGGGATGGTGTTCTTGGTGTTATACTCATCCTTCTTCTTCCTCCAAACACGGCAAGTGTAGTTGATACCAAAAAGTTACATTTTGATCTCATCTGACCACATGACTTTCTCCCAAGCCTCCTCTGAATCGTCCAGATGGTAATTGGCGAACTTCAAATGGGCCTGGACATGTGCTGGTGTGGGCAGGGGAATCTTGCGTGCCCTGCAGGATTTTTATCCATGACGGCATAGTATGTTGCTAAGGATCATGTTTGAGAGTGTGGTCCCAGATCTCTTCAGGTCATTGACCAGGTCCTCCCATGTTCTGGACTGATTTATGACCTATCTCAGAATCAGACATACACCACGAGGTGAGATCTGGCATGGAGCATCAGACCGAGGGAGATTGACAGTCATCTTGTGTTTCTTCCACTTTATAATTGTGCTAACAGTTGTTGCCTTCTCACCAAGCTGCTTGCCTAATGTTCTGTAGCCCATCCCAGCCTTGTGCAGGTCTGCAATTTTGACCCTGGTGTCCTTAGACAGCTATTTAGTCTTCTTGGCCATGGTGGTGAGGTTGGAGTGTGATTGCTTGATTGAGTGTGTGGACAGGTTTCTTTTCTACAGGTAACGAGTTCAAACAGATGCAATTAATACAGGTAATGAGTGCATAGTACGTGTCACGCTGTGACGGTCTTCAGTAAGGAAGAGGTGTCTCAAACTGTCCTGGAGTTGGGACCTTAACTATCCCTATCCCAAGGGTACTCTTAAAGAAAGAAAGGCCCGAGTCTCCAACCTTACTATGCTTCTGTAAAACCCTAATCTGTCCTCTCCGCCACCCCATGAAGCATGGGACAGACGTGAAAGGTAAACCAGACACACATACAAAACAGGGATAACAGAAAACCTCTATCATACAAATGCACTAACCAACAATAGGGAGGAGGATAGCAACAGGGAGGAATAAGCAAAATAGAAAAAGGGACCAGGAGCTAAATACAGACTTACAACATCAAGCTACAGAACACCACCACTCCAAGTCCAAACTTCAACTACTTTTTTTAGCACACAGCACAGGAAGATGAATCTCCAATAGCAACAACAAACCCTATTCAGCCCTGTGAATCCTAAGAGCAAGGAAGCAGAGCTTTCTCTGGCAGGACAGAGAGGGTCTGGCGAGGTTTTTTAGGAATAGTTAATGACCAGATCAGAAGCAGCTGAAATGGAGCTGCATGTTTCTGACCAGCATAGGCTACGTTCACATTTGCGTTGTGCGCCGCTGCGTCGGCGATGCAACGCACAACGCAAATAAAAACGCACCAAAACGCACACAAAAACGCTGCGTTTTGCGACGCATGCGTCCTTTTTTGCCGAAATTTGGACGCAAGAAAAATGCAACTTGTTGCGTTTTCTGCGCCCGACGCTTGCGGCAAAAAAAACGCATGCATCGCACAACGCAGCACAACGCATGTCCATGCGTCCCCCATGTTAAATATAGGGGTGCATGACGCATGTGTCGCCGCTGCGTCGCCGAACACAAACATGCAAAACGCTAATGTGAGCGTAGCCATAGAAAGGGCCGTTAACCTCTTCAGCAAAAGAAACCAAATTAATTTAAAGGGAACCTGTCAGCCGGATTGTGCTGAGTAACCTGCAGACAGTGTCAGATTGTTGCCATTATACTGATTACAATGACACCTTGGTTGATGACATCCTTCTTGTGATTGTTGTTTAATCTTTATTTTCAGTTTTCAAGTTAATGAGATTCTCGTGCTCCGGGGCGGCCTGTGGGGGGAAAGGGTCTTCATGCGGTGCTCTGATCACATATGCATCAGTATGGCTTCTGACAGGTCACTGATCCCTCACTGACCTGCCCCGTTTTACATACTGATATTATATGTATTGAAATCACAAGTGTAATGTGCATTAAATTGTTTTGTTTATTCATATACATCGATTCTGAAAAAATAGAAGAAAAAAACATTGTCTCCACTAAGGCCTGTCCCACACGTCCAGATAATTCCGGTACCGGAAAAATCGGTACCGGAGTTATCCGTGTCCGTGTGCTCACGTGGCACATCAGTGTGGCAAACGTGCGGCAGCCGTGTGCCGTCCGTGTGCTGACTGGGTACCACACGCACCGTACAGGAGACAGTGCTAGAGTTAAGCGCTGTCCCCTGCTTTGGGTGCTGAATCCAGAATTCATTTCTTCTCTCCAGCAGCGTTCCCTGGAGAGAAGGAATGAAAAATTTTTATTTTTTTTTTTGTTGTAAAAATAAAGTTCCCGGTAATCTACCCCCTCCCACCACCTGTGTGCGCCCGCCCACTGGCATTAAAATACATACCCAGCTTTCTCGATGCTTCCATCCGCTTATTACAGTGATGGATATGCAGCTCCACCCCTATGGGAGGTGGAGCCGCATATTCATCACTGTAATGTGCGGCACCACGTGACCGCTCATACAGGAAGAGCTGCGACGCTGAGAGGATGGAAGCGCCGAGGGAGCTGTGTAAATATTTTAATGCTAGCGGGCAGGCGCACAGGGGGTAGGAGGGGGGAGATTACCAGGAACTTTATTTTTACAACAAAAATTTTTCATTTCTTCTCTCCAGCGAACCCTGCTGGAGAGAAGAAATGAATGGGGCTTCAGCACCACAAGCTGGGGGGACAGCACTTACAGTAGCGCTGTCTCCTGCACGGCACACGGACTGCACACGGACAGCATCCGTGTGCGGTACGTGTTATACACGGACCCATTGACTTTAATGGGTCCGTGTGATCCGTGCGTTCCCACAAACACTGACATGTCTCCGTGTTTTCCAAACGGACACACGGTCCATGAAAACACGCTGACATGTGCAGAGACACATTGATTTTAATGTGTCTACGTGAGTCAGTGTCTCCGGTACGTGAGGAAACTGTCACCTTACGTACCAGAGCCACTGACGTGTGAAACCGGCCTAAGATGGCGCCAGCGTCGCCTGCACAGTAGCATCTATTGGCGATCAGAGCATGTATCGGTGATTCGATAGATGCTACTGCACAGGCGCCGCTGGCACCATTTTGCTAAAAGAAAACAAAATGTCTCCACCAAGATGGCCCCACTGGCGCCTGTACAATAGCTTCTATTGGATCGCCGATAGATGCTACTGCGCAGACACGGCCGGTGCAATTTTGAGAATTTTTTTTTTCAGACTGAATGTATATGACTAAATTAAACAATTTAATGCACATTATACATGCAATCAAGCTGCAGCGCAGGTGCCGCCGCCGCCTGCTGAAGGCGATTTTTATTTTTTTCAATACATATAATAATCAGTATGTAAACTAGGGGGCAGGTCAGTGAGGGATCAGCAGCCTGTCAGAAGCCATAATGATGAATACCTAATCAGAGCACCACATGAAGACCCCCACAGGCCGCCCCGGAACACGGGCATATCAATAACTCAAAGCTGAAAATAAAGATTACACAACAACCACAACATGGATTTCATCACCAGGTATCATTGTAATCAGTATAACAGCGCCGACCTGACATTGTCTGTAGGTTACTGTGCACAATCCTGCTGACGTGTTCCCTTTAATATGGGATCCAAATACACTGGCTAAGGCCGGGGTCACACTTGCGAGTGTGATGTGAGAAGCTCGCGCGAGTCTCTGGCATCAATACCCGACATTGCTGCCGGCACTTGGGACCGGAGCGTGCGGCTGCATAGAAATACATGGTCCTGAGTGCCGGCGGCAGTGCCGGGTATTGATGCCAGAGACTCGCGCGAGCTTCTCACATCACACTCGCAAGTGTGACCCCGGCCTAAATGGAAGATCTGCGATTCACAATACACAGTGATCTTCTACCCCAGATCTCACAGGTTGGCATGACATAGGAGGCTTCTTAAAGAAAAAACAACAGGTCTGTGCGAGGCAGAATTCTTCCTGGTCGGTAGGTGATCACATACTAATTTCATGCAATAAATTATGATATCCAATTTAATTTTCTGTTGATTTTAGACCCTGTCTCGCACAGGTGTAGTGCACCTACGATAAATATTACCGACCTCACCATTCTCTGTAGGTGGGAAAACTTGGAAAAACGGCAGTATATCATAATACGCAGTAGAAAATAGTGCGTGATGTGATTTTTTTTTTTCACACAGACATTCGCTTTTTGTGAAAAAAAACACCTGTCATCTCAACAACCCTATGGAATTACATTGGTCAGTGCCCTGTCCAATTCTTGTATGGACACCACACTTCTGCTCATCTGAACAAGCCTAAAAATACAAGAAAAAAACAGAGTGAATAAGAATTTTTAAGTCTCATTTCCTTAGCTGCTACTTTAAGATGCAGTGTTTTTGCTGCACTGGAAGAAAAAAAACGCAAAAACATCTCATGTGAACAAGCCCTTAGACTCATAAGGCTGGTTAACATTTACCAGCTGAAAACAGACCTGATGTAGGTGTATTGCAGCACTTTCCCTTAGTTTGCACCAGTTGTGACTGTCCTGGCACTGCCCCTTCCCCTTAATTTACTGTTCACATGTATTTAAATGAAATCTGACTTGGACTTGTTCATTCTTTTCTGCAGCGATGTGTGAGAGCCGAGCTGCTGCTGAGAGTCGCTGCTCTCTCCTATTAATAGAAGCCGGATCTCTGTACATTGTTCAGGCTCCATAATGACTGACAGCCAGTCCCACACCAGGGACCTGCCTGCTCCTGCGGACCACAAATGTGCACCTTGTCCGCCTGGTGGCGCTGCAGGTCTTCTAGTTCTGCATGTTCTGCATTCCCACTTCTGTTCCCTTCCCCCTCTTTGTTCCATGTCTGTGTCCAAGGCGCTTCCAGTGTCATCTCCATGTCAGCCTCCTGCAGAGATGGCAGCCGTTCTGGGCATCCATGCCCCCTCTAAATAGCTGTGCCCTTTGCTGAAGATATACCCAGGCACGAACAAAGGGAGTTTCCCTACCCTGAAAAGTCACGGACACCACAATCAATCGTGATGTGATCTGCCACATGTGGATTGCAGAACTACAAATGTCAGCATAGCAAACTAGAAGGTTTGGAACGACTTGAGATGGCAGATCTTCTGTATATGCACTGTGACATTAAATATCATTTCTATTTTCTGCTTATCTATTCGTGAGCCATAAACTCCCCCTAGCACCAGGACCACTATCACAGCCCCCTGACACCAGGACCAGTATCACAGCCCCCTGGCACCAGGACCACTATCACAGCCCCCTACCACCAGGACCACTATCACAGCCCCCTACCACCAGGACCACTATCACAGCCCCCTGGCACCAGGACCACTATCACAGCCCCCTGACACCAGGACCAGTATCACAGCCCCCTGGCACCAGGACCACTATCACAGCCCCCTGACACCAGGACCAGTATCACAGCCACCTGGCACCAGGACCACTATCACAGCCCCCTGACACCAGGACCACTATCACAGCCCCCTGACACCAGGACCACTATCACAGCCCCCTGACACCAGGACCACTATCACAGCCCCCTGACACCAGGACCACTATCACAGCCCCCTGACACCAGGACCACTATCACAGCCCCCTGACACCAGGACCAGTATCACAGCCCCCTGGCACCAGGACCACTATCACAGCCCCCTGACACCAGGACCACTATCACAGCCCCCTGACACCAGGACCACTATCACAGCCCCCTGACACCAGGACCACTATCACAGCCCCCTGACACCAGGACCACTATCACAGCCCCCTGACACCAGGACCACTATCACAGCCCCCTAGCACCAGGACCACTATCACAGCCCCCTGACACCAGGACCACTATCACAGCCCCCTGACACCAGGATCACTATCACAGCCCCCTGGCACCAGGATCACTATCACAGCCCCCTAGCACCAGGACCACTATCACAGCCCCCTGACACCAGGACCACTATCACAGCCCCCTGACACCAGGACCACTATCACAGCCCCCTGGCACCAGGATCACTATCACAGCCCCCTGACACCAGGACCACTATCACAGCCCCCTGACACCAGGACCACTATCACAGCCCCCTGACACCAGGACCAGTATCACAGCCCCCTGGCACCAGGACCACTATCACAGCCCCCTGACACCAGGACCACTATCACAGCCCCCTGACACCAGGACCACTATCACAGCCCCCTGACACCAGGACCACTATCACAGCCCCCTGACACCAGGACCACTATCACAGCCCCCTGACACCAGGACCACTATCACAGCCCCCTGACACCAGGACCACTATCACAGCCCCCTGACACCAGGACCACTATCACAGCCCCCTGACACCAGGACCACTATCACAGCCCCCTGACACCAGGACCACTATCACAGCCCCCTGACACCAGGACCACTATCACAGCCCCCTGACACCAGGACCACTATCATAGACCCCTGACACCAGGACCACTATCACAGCCCCCTGGCCCCATGATCACTATCACAGCCCCCTGGCCCCATGATCACTATCACAGCCCCCTGGCCCCATAATCACTATTACAGCCTCCTGGCACCAGGACCACTATCACAGCCCCCTGATATCAGGATCCCTATCACAGCCCCCTGGCACCAGGACCACTATCACAGCCCCTTTACACCATGATCACTATTACAGCCTCCTGGCCCCATGATCACTATCACAGCCCCCTGACACCAGGACCACTATCACAGCCCCCTGACACCATGATCACTATCACAGCCCCCTGACACCAGGACCACTATCACAGCCCCCCTGGCACCAGGATCACTATCACAGCCCCCTGACACCAGGACCACTATCACAGCCCCCTGACACCAGGACCACTATCACAGCCCCCTGGCACCAGGATCACTATCACAGCCCCCTGGCCCCAGGACCACTATCACAGCCCCCTGACACCAGGACCACTATCACAGCCCCCTGGCCCCATGATCACTATCACAGCCCCCTGACACCAGGACCACTATCACAGCCCCCTGACACCAGGACCACTATCACAGCCCCCCTGGCACCAGGACCACTATCACAGCCCCCTGACACCAGGACCACTATCACAGCCCCCTGGTAACAGGACCACTATCACAGCCCCCTGACACCAGGACCACTATCACAGCCCCCTGACACCAGGACCACTATCACAGCCCCCTGGCACCAGGACCACTATCACAGCCCCCTGACACCAGGACCACTATCACAGCCCCCCTGGCACCAGGACCACTATCACAGCCCCCTGACACCAGGACCACTATCACAGCCCCCTGGTAACAGGACCACTATCACAGCCCCCTGACACCAGGACCACTATCACAGCCCCCTGGTAACAGGACCACTATCACAGCCCCCTGGTAACAGGACCACTATCACAGCCCCCTGACACCAGGACCACTATCACAGCCCCCCTGGCACCAGGACCACTATCACAGCCCCCTGACACCAGGACCACTATCACAGCCCCCTGGTAACAGGACCACTATCACAGCCCCCTGACACCAGGACCACTATCACAGCCCCCTGGCCCCATGATCACTATCACAGCCCCCTGACACCAGGACCACTATCACAGCCCCCTGACACCAGGACCACTATCACAGCCCCCTGGCACCAGGATCACTATCACAGCCCCCTGGCCCCAGGACCACTATCACAGCCCCCTGACACCAGGACCACTATCACAGCCCCCTGGCCCCATGATCACTATCACAGCCCCCTGACACCAGGACCACTATCACAGCCCCCTGACACCAGGACCACTATCACAGCCCCCCTGGCACCAGGACCACTATCACAGCCCCCTGACACCAGGACCACTATCACAGCCCCCTGGTAACAGGACCACTATCACAGCCCCCTGACACCAGGACCACTATCACAGCCCCCTGACACCAGGACCACTATCACAGCCCCCTGGCACCAGGACCACTATCACAGCCCCCTGACACCAGGACCACTATCACAGCCCCCCTGGCACCAGGACCACTATCACAGCCCCCTGACACCAGGACCACTATCACAGCCCCCTGGTAACAGGACCACTATCACAGCCCCCTGACACCAGGACCACTATCACAGCCCCCTGGTAACAGGACCACTATCACAGCCCCCTGGTAACAGGACCACTATCACAGCCCCCTGACACCAGGACCACTATCACAGCCCCCCTGGCACCAGGACCACTATCACAGCCCCCTGACACCAGGACCACTATCACAGCCCCCTGGTAACAGGACCACTATCACAGCCCCCTGACACCAGGACCACTATCACAGCCCCCTGGCCCCATGATCACTATCACAGCCCCCTGACACCAGGACCACTATCACAGCCCCCTGACACCAGGACCACTATCACAGCCCCCCTGGCACCAGGACCACTATCACAGCCCCCTGACACCAGGACCACTATCACAGCCCCCTGGTAACAGGACCACTATCACAGCCCCCTGACACCAGGACCACTATCACAGCCCCCTGGCCCCATGATCACTATCACAGCCCCCTGACACCAGGACCACTATCACAGCCTCCTGACACCAGGACCACTATCACAGCCCCCTGACACCAGGATCACTATCACAGCCCCCTGACACCAGGACCACTATCACAGCCCCCCTGGCACCAGGATCACTATCACAGCCCCCTGACACCAGGACCACTATCACAGCCCCCTGACACCAGGACCACTATCACAGCCCCCTGGCACCAGGATCACTATCACAGCCCCCTGGCCCCAGGACCACTATCACAGCCCCCTGACACCAGGACCACTATCACAGCCCCCTGGCCCCATGATCACTATCACAGCCCCTGACACCAGGACCACTATCACAGCCCCCTGACACCAGGACCACTATCACAGCCCCCCTGGCACCAGGACCACTATCACAGCCCCCTGACACCAGGACCACTATCACAGCCCCCTGACACCAGGACCACTATCACAGCCCCCCTGGCACCAGGACCACTATCACAGCCCCCTGACACCAGGACCACTATCACAGCCCCCTGACACCAGGACCACGATCACAGCCCCCTTGTAACAGGACCACTATCACAGCCCCCTGACACCAGGACCACTATCACAGCCCCCTGACACCAGGACCACTATCACAGCCCCCTGGCACCAGGACCACTATCACAGCCCCCTGACACCAGGACCACTATCACAGCCCCCCTGGCACCAGGACCACTATCACAGCCCCCTGACACCAGGACCACTATCACAGCCCCCTGGTAACAGGACCACTATCACAGCCCCCTGACACCAGGACCACTATCACAGCCCCCTGACACCAGGACCACTATCACAGCCCCCTGGCCCCATGATCACTATCACAGCCCCCTGACACCAGGATCACTATCACAGCCCCCTGACACCAGGACCACTATCACAGCCCCCTGACACCAGGACCACTATCACAGCCCCCTGGCACCAGGACCACTATCACAGCCCCCTGACACCAGGACCACTATCACAGCCCCCCTGGCACCAGGACCACTATCACAGCCCCCTGACACCAGGACCACTATCACAGCCCCCTGGCACCAGGACCACTATCACAGCCCCCTGACACCAGGACCACTATCACAGCCCCCTGACACCAGGACCACTATCACAGCCCCCTGGCACCAGGACCACTATCACAGCCCCCTGACACCAGGACCACTATCACAGCCCCCCTGGCACCAGGACCACTATCACAGCCCCCTGACACCAGGACCACTATCACAGCCCCCTGGTAACAGGACCACTATCACAGCCCCCTGACACCAGGACCACTATCACAGCCCCCTGACACCAGGACCACTATCACAGCCCCCTGGCCCCATGATCACTATCACAGCCCCCTGACACCAGGATCACTATCACAGCCCCCTGACACCAGGACCACTATCACAGCCCCCTGACACCAGGACCACTATCACAGCCCCCTGGCACCAGGACCACTATCACAGCCCCCTGACACCAGGACCACTATCACAGCCCCCCTGGCACCAGGACCACTATCACAGCCCCCTGACACCAGGACCACTATCACAGCCCCCTGGCACCAGGACCACTATCACAGCCCCCTGACACCAGGACCACTATCACAGCCCCCTGGCACCAGGACCACTATCACAGCCCCCTGACACCAGGACCACTATCACAGCCCCCTGGTAACAGGACCACTATCACAGCCCCCTGACACCAGGACCACTATCACAGCCCCCTGGCCCCATGATCACTATCACAGCCCCCTGACACCAGGACCACTATCACAGCCCCCTGACACCAGGACCACTATCACAGCCCCCCTGGCACCAGGACCACTATCACAGCCCCCTGACACCAGGACCACTATCACAGCCCCCTGGTAACAGGACCACTATCACAGCCCCCTGACACCAGGACCACTATCACAGCCCCCTGGCCCCATGATCACTATCACAGCCCCCTGACACCAGGACCACTATCACAGCCTCCTGACACCAGGACCACTATCACAGCCCCCTGACACCAGGATCACTATCACAGCCCCCTGACACCAGGACCACTATCACAGCCCCCCTGGCACCAGGATCACTATCACAGCCCCCTGACACCAGGACCACTATCACAGCCCCCTGACACCAGGACCACTATCACAGCCCCCTGGCACCAGGATCACTATCACAGCCCCCTGGCCCCAGGACCACTATCACAGCCCCCTGACACCAGGACCACTATCACAGCCCCCTGGCCCCATGATCACTATCACAGCCCCTGACACCAGGACCACTATCACAGCCCCCTGACACCAGGACCACTATCACAGCCCCCCTGGCACCAGGACCACTATCACAGCCCCCTGACACCAGGACCACTATCACAGCCCCCTGACACCAGGACCACTATCACAGCCCCCCTGGCACCAGGACCACTATCACAGCCCCCTGACACCAGGACCACTATCACAGCCCCCTGACACCAGGACCACGATCACAGCCCCCTTGTAACAGGACCACTATCACAGCCCCCTGACACCAGGACCACTATCACAGCCCCCTGACACCAGGACCACTATCACAGCCCCCTGGCACCAGGACCACTATCACAGCCCCCTGACACCAGGACCACTATCACAGCCCCCCTGGCACCAGGACCACTATCACAGCCCCCTGACACCAGGACCACTATCACAGCCCCCTGGTAACAGGACCACTATCACAGCCCCCTGACACCAGGACCACTATCACAGCCCCCTGACACCAGGACCACTATCACAGCCCCCTGGCCCCATGATCACTATCACAGCCCCCTGACACCAGGATCACTATCACAGCCCCCTGACACCAGGACCACTATCACAGCCCCCTGACACCAGGACCACTATCACAGCCCCCTGGCACCAGGACCACTATCACAGCCCCCTGACACCAGGACCACTATCACAGCCCCCCTGGCACCAGGACCACTATCACAGCCCCCTGACACCAGGACCACTATCACAGCCCCCTGGCACCAGGACCACTATCACAGCCCCCTGACACCAGGACCACTATCACAGCCCCCTGGCACCAGGACCACTATCACAGCCCCCTGGCACCAGGACCACCATCACAGCCCCCTGGTATGAGGATCTCTATCACATCCCGCAGGATTACAACAATCACAGTGTAATTCAATGTTTGGGTTTATTTATTGCAAGTAAAGCAGATTATATTCCGATCAATCCCCCACCTCAGATTACTGCATATAACTGTACGGAATATAGTAGAATTAGGTGTAATCGTTTGGAAAGGGTTGGACCTTATTTAGTTGCAATAGCAGGTTATAGAACAGTCCCAAATTATTTCCTACACACAACTACTGATGAGCGAACTATTAGGAATAATCTATATATAGAGAGAGAGAAGAGAAGAATATTTTTGCCTGTAGGACATTATTGCAAGAGAGCTTGGCTGAGTAGATTACACAAGAAGGAAAACACACAGCAAGTCAGCAGGATCTAGGAGCAACATGGCAGATGTGACAACCTACATGGTGAGCTGCAGCATGTGCTACATGTTCACAGATCGACCAGAAGAAGAATCCAATTTCACCTGTCAGAAGTGTAGACTAGTGGCCCTTTTAGAAGAAAAGGTGCGGGGTCTGGAAGAAAGAATAGCAACTTTGAAACTCATCAAAGAGAATGAAGACTTTCTAGACAGAACAGAAGCATCTCTACTGGTCACAGAAGGTGCAAAAAGTGTCAGAGAACCTCCAAAAGCAGATGAGTGGAAGCATGTGACCAAAAGAAGCAAGAAGACCATGGAGAAATCACCAACCACACAACTGAAGAACCGATATCAAATCTTTGTAGAGGATGAAGATGGCACACCTAAGAATGAAGCAATACCAGCAAGCAAAAAAGAAAAGGGCACACAGCAACAAGTGACAGCAAAAAGTACAGCCAAGAAGCAACGAAGAGTGGTGGTGGTGGGAGACTCACTACTGAGAGGCACCGAAGCAGCCATCTGCAGACCGGACATAACTGCAAGAGAAGTATGCTGCCTTCCAGGTGCGATGATCAAGGATGTGACCGATAGGATACCAAAGCTCTTCAGCTCCAAGGACGTCCACCCATTTCTTCTGATACATGTTGGCACCAATGACACGGCAAGGAAGGACCTACCGACAATCTGCAAGGACTTTGAAGAGTTGGGGAAGAAAGTAAAGGAACTGGATGCACAGGTAGTTTTTTCTTCTATCCTTCCAGTAGACGGGCATGGCACCAGGAGATGGAACAGGATCCTTGATGCAAACAACTGGCTAAGACGATGGTGCAGACAACAAGGATTTGGATTCCTGGACCACGGTGTGAATTACTGGTATGATGGACTCCTCGCCAGAGACGGACTACACCTCAACAAACCTGGGAAACACACATTCGCCAGAAGACTCGCTACACTCATCAGGAGGGCGTTAAACTAGAAGAAGAGGGGACGGGAAGAAAAACATTAGACTCGAACAAAGACGACCCAGGAAAACATACTCAGAAGGGAGGTAAGAACATTTCTAAAACAATCCACAGTGAGGAGATTGGAACAAAACAAAATCCTCTAAACTGCATGCTCGCAAACGCCAGAAGCCTGACAAACAAGATGGAAGAACTAGAAGCAGAAATATCTACAGGTAACTTTGACATAGTGGGAATAACCGAGACATGGTTAGATGAAAGCTATGACTGGGCAGTTAACTTACAGGGTTACAGTCTGTTTAGAAAGGATCGTAAAAATCGGAGAGGAGGAGGGGTTTGTCTCTATGTAAAGTCTTGTCTAAAGTCCACTTTAAGGGAGGATATTAGCGAAGGGAATGAGGATGTCGAGTCCATATGGGTTGAAATTCATGGAGGGAAAAATGGTAACAAAATTCTCATTGGGGTCTGTTACAAACCCCCAAATATAACAGAAAGCATGGAAAGTCTACTTCTAAAGCAGATAGATGAAGCTGCAACCCATAATGAGGTCCTGGTTATGGGGGACTTTAACTACCCGGATATTAACTGGGAAACAGAAACCTGTGAAACCCATAAAGGCAACAGGTTTCTGCTAATAACCAAGAAAAATTATCTTTCACAATTGGTGCAGAATCCAACCAGAGGAGCAGCACTTTTAGACCTAATACTATCTAATAGACCTGACAGAATAACAAATCTGCAGGTGGTTGGGCATTTAGGAAATAGCGACCACAATATTGTGCAGTTTCACCTGTCTTTCACTAGGGGGACTTGTCAGGGAGTCACAAAAACATTGAACTTTAGGAAGGCAAAGTTTGAACAGCTTAGAGATGCCCTTAATCTGGTAGACTGGGACAATATCCTCAGAAATGAGAATACAGATAATAAATGGGAAATGTTTAAGAACATCCTAAATAGGCAGTGTAAGCGGTTTATACCTTGTGGGAATAAAAGGAATAGAAATAGGAAAAACCCAATGTGGCTAAACAAAGAAGTAAGACAGGCAATTAACAGTAAAAAGAAAGCATTTGCACTACTAAAGCAGGATGGCACCATTGAAGCTCTAAAAAACTATAGGGAGAAAAATACTTTATCTAAAAAACTAATTAAAGCTGCCAAAAAGGAAACAGAGAAGCACATTGCTAAGGAGAGTAAAACTAATCCCAAACTGTTCTTCAACTATATCAATAGTAAAAGAATAAAAACTGAAAATGTAGGCCCCTTAAAAAATAGTGAGGAAAGAATGGTTGTAGATGACGAGGAAAAAGCTAACATATTAAACACCTTCTTCTCCACGGTATTCACGGTGGAAAATGAAATGCTAGGTGAAATCCCAAGAAACAATGAAAACCCTATATTAAGGGTCACCAATCTAACCCAAGAAGAGGTGCGAAACCGGCTAAATAAGATTAAAATAGATAAATCTCCGGGTCCGGATGGCATACACCCACGAGTACTAAGAGAACTAAGTAATGTAATAGATAAACCATTATTTCTTATTTTTAGTGACTCTATAGCGACAGGGTTTGTTCCGCAGGACTGGCGCATAGCAAATGTGGTGCCAATATTCAAAAAGGGCTCTAAAAGTGAACCTGGAAATTATAGGCCAGTAAGTCTAACCTCTATTGTTGGTAAAATATTTGAAGGGTTTCTGAGGGATGTTATTCTGGATTATCTCAATGAGAATAACTGTTTAACTCCATATCAGCATGGGTTTATGAGAAATCGCTCCTGTCAAACCAATCTAATCAGTTTTTATGAAGAGGTAAGCTATAGACTGGACCACGGTGAGTCATTGGACGTGGTATATCTCGATTTTTCCAAAGCGTTTGATACCGTGCCGCACAAGAGGTTGGTACACAAAATGAGAATGCTTGGTCTGGGGGAAAATGTGTGTAAATGGGTTAGTAACTGGCTTAGTGATAGAAAGCAGAGGGTGGTTATAAATGGTATAGTCTCTAACTGGGTCGCTGTGACCAGTGGGGTACCGCAGGGGTCAGTATTGGGACCTGTTCTCTTCAACATATTCATTAATGATCTGGTAGAAGGTTTACACAGTAAAATATCGATATTTGCAGATGATACAAAACTATGTAAAGCAGTTAATACAAGAGAAGATAGTATTCTGCTACAGATGGATCTGGATAAGTTGGAAACTTGGGCTGAAAGGTGGCAGATGAGGTTTAACAATGATAAATGTAAGGTTATACACATGGGAAGAGGGAATCAATATCACCATTACACACTGAATGGGAAACCACTGGGTAAATCTGACAGGGAGAAGGACTTGGGGATCCTAGTTAATGATAAACTTACCTGGAGCAGCCAGTGCCAGGCAGCAGCTGCCAAGGCAAACAGGATCATGGGGTGCATTAAAAGAGGTCTGGATACACATGATGAGAGCATTATACTGCCTCTGTACAAATCCCTAGTTAGACCGCACATGGAGTACTGTGTCCAGTTTTGGGCACCGGTGCTCAGGAAGGATATAATGGAACTAGAGAGAGTACAAAGGAGGGCAACAAAATTAATAAAGGGGATGGGAGAACTACAATACCCAGATAGATTAGCGAAATTAGGATTATTTAGTCTAGAAAAAAGACGACTGAGGGGCGATCTAATAACCATGTATAAGTATATAAGGGGACAATACAAATATCTCGCTGAGGATCTGTTTATACCAAGGAAGGTGACGGGCACAAGGGGGCATTCTTTGCGTCTGGAGGAGAGAAGGTTTTTCCACCAACATAGAAGAGGATTCTTTACTGTTAGGGCAGTGAGAATCTGGAATTGCTTGCCTGAGGAGGTGGTGATGGCGAACTCAGTCGAGGGGTTCAAGAGAGGCCTGGATGTCTTCCTGGAGCAGAACAATATTGTATCATACAATTATTAGGTTCTGTAGAAGGACGTAGATCTGGGGATTTATTATGATGGAATATAGGCTGAACTGGATGGACAAATGTCTTTTTTCGGCCTTACTAACTATGTTACTAATACAAGTCATGTTCCTTGGTGTGCAGTCTGTATATCTCCAAATGTGGCACTACAACCCCCAGAGTGCCCTAGCCGCCTGAGGCTGCAGGCTGTGTATTCACAGACACCGCTTCTCCCTCCATATTAGAGCAACCTGTGAATCATTCCCTGTGGGGATCTGTGATTTCTGACCACAGGGAAATGTTGCTCTCTATCTGTGCACTGACTGCTGCCAGCAAACTACCTACTATTCCATCATGGACACAAGCCTGATCCATCCATGGAATCACCAATATGCGGCATATATTCCCCATTACCCCCATAAAATGTGTAACCGATGCCATAAAATCCCAATTCTCCATTCAAGCCATGAAGGTCATTAGGGTGAGACAATTGGGCTCAATAATCATCTAGAACAATCATCTAGATCTCAGGCTTGCATGGTCTATGTACAGACATCATGGCCACATGCTGGCTTCTTGGTGTGTGGGATCAACCGAATAATAAGAACAAATAAACCTGGAAGTTCGTTTAAAACATACAAACTATTAAGAAGAGACGTATGATAAATAATAATAATAATGAGACCTGTGAGGGCTGAGCTGGCCCTATGGATGGGGACCATGTGTGACAACCTGCTGTGTGGTCTGTAGGGGTCCATGTACAATAGTGTCCAGAGGAGCCCAGCACACAGGGAATTATTATTATTATTATTATTATTATTATTATTATTATTATTATTATTATGGAGAGGAATCAGAGCCTCAAACAATGAACTGGGAATATGAGGATAATAATAATAATATGGAGGGCAGAATCTGCAGTGCAGGGGATCAAGGTGCATCACCTGGTAATCCAGACACCCTCCTGTACACAGGCTCTAAGCCTTTGATGTGTCTATAAAAATCAGAGATTATAGAACAAATCCCAGCTTTCATGTGTCATCCCCCACATAAGAGAGGAGGATTTACAGGAGGGAACTTCTGCCCTTTTCTGCAGAGAACTCCAGTCTGAACTGTCTAC